>NW_027109134.1:201622-226970 GCF_000696795.3 Halyomorpha halys
CCATGCCACATTTTTTTTTACTTGGATAACATCAGTTTTCGAAAATAATAAACGGATTTTCGATAATGAACTTTTGTTCGTCTGTGGAGGTGTTCGTTTAAACATACTTAATTATTTATTTATAATCATAAAATTCTTTCTTGAGACTGGCAATTTTTTACTAAATAATTCAAAACAATAAACGTTTTGAGACTATAATTTGGATAATGTTTTGAATTATTTAGTAAAAAATACTTAATTATGATTTCAAAATATAATAAAGGCCTAGATAAATATCTTTTCTATGTAACAGTTTATTCTAAATTATTATTTTTTAACAACTCATTTCTCTATTTAAAGATTGTATTTAAATTAAGATATAATTATGTATAATCTTGATCGTTCATAATTTTTACAATTTTCAACAAATTTACTAAATTTTTTCCCCCCTTAAAAATGACTCTCTAAATTCCTTCAATATTGAGCAAACTGCTATAAAATAAAACTTATTTTCCATTCATGTTATATAAAGTGAAGATACCTCGTTTATCCGGCCCCGCTTCTAATTTTAATTTAATAGCTCACATCTTGCTTTAAAAATTATCCGAATAAAGTAGAGATTATTTTCTTCCTCATAAAAAAAAACAACACACATTTGTGGTCTAATTTAGCATATATTTAATCGTACACTGCTGGTATTACCTTTGTTGACGTATTCATTTATGTCCTCTTTTTATTCCTTACTATGTCGTATATCAAACCATTCACAGCGATATTGATATCTCTTATCAGGAATCAGGTAACATTATGTAAATATAGTTAATAAAATAAATATTAAATAATTAGTATCCATGGAAGATAAAGCTATTTTAACAATATTTACTATAAAAGTATATGGCCACAGTGCAATTTGGTAACTTGAAATATAAAGATAGAATACTGCAGAGGTGTGTTGCGTATTGAAAAAGCAATAGATTAGTGGTCAATTATATCAAATGTGAAATTTTATTTTTAAAAATAACCTAGTTGCAGATATAATTGGATGATTGGAGTTTTATCGAAAATTAGACGATTAGTTTAATACTGGGAAATTGTTGAATTATAATTATTTTATATGTTGTTTATTTTTTCTCTCGATTATATTATAAAAAGTGTTACCGTAATTTTAGCGATGTGAATTTTAATGTGACGACATTATATTTTTATAAGGTGGATACTAATATATGATATGAATGTTTTTAATTATAATAATATAAAATTGCTTTTAAAAAAGGTTGTAATTTAGCAAAATGATATATATAGTTTTTTTTTAAATATTATTGACAGCATTTAATTTATGATTTTAGGGATGCATGGTCCAAACCGTTATCGAATTCATAAATAAAATATTTATGGATTTTCAAGGGTGTACCAAAATTGCTTTATTGATGGATTTAAAAAATATTCCTTCATTATAAGGTTTATCCAATAATAAATCTTTTAGTAAGCATAACATTTAAATTTAAAATTAACAATGAATATAAGAATAACAAATAACAACAAACTAAAAATAACAACGTTTCGTACGTGCTTCTTCAAATATTTTTTCACTAACACATAAATGACACATTTTCATCTACTATTTCAAAGTATTAAACTCTTTAATTTTGTAAAATTAATAAATTATGGTAGTAGTTCAGTAGGTATAATTTCGAAGTGTTTTTAAAAATTATGAAATTTGAATTATAATATAATATTCATAATTTTTTTTTTACACACATTACTTTATTTTTTTATTGGAAATGATTAAATTTTAACATATACAATGCAGCACGTGCAATAAATGTTCATGGAAAATGGATATGGAACTATTGCAGGTATAATCAACCGGAAATTCATTTTATTCTACAATAACCTGAAATTTTCTCTTAATTTTCATTTAGTGATAAATATTATCAAAATTACCCATCCAAAAAAAAAAAAAAATTAAAATTATTATAAGCACTTCTTTTGGGTTAAATAAATTGTCCAAAATTTGAGCCGTAATTTTATAAAAACTCTACGTTCAATGGTTTAAGAGATGCAGTTTTTGTGAAAACCCATGGAAACAGATACTTCCTCGAAGATAATCATTATAAACTAATTAATGGCTCATTTAACTAGCTTCAAATTGAGCTCTAGTAGAACTCTTTAAGTTTAATATTTTTTGAGATTCAGTTTATCTAAAACAAAATTTTTTTTTCTAAACTGCAAGAAATCAACATTTTTACAATTTATTTTGGCAAATATCGTAGAACTTCCGACTCTTACAAAGATAATCGTCAGTGAACAATGATCCTTACATTGTATCCCAAACCCTCCATCCCACATCACCACCCTTGAAGAATGGTGCCAAAACTGGAGGATTAAAATAAATTCCACCAAATCACATTTACCCTTCGACGTAAACCCATGACCTCTTCCCCTACAATATCCTTTAATAATACCCCACTTATTCCTGTCGAACAGATCCGTTACTTAGGACTACATCTCGACAAACGACTGACATGGAATCCTCATACAAGACTAAAAAGACAAGAAACTGCTCGTAGATTTCGACTATTGCAACATTTACTAGACAAACGGTCTAAATTACCAATCCATTACAAAAGACTGATCTACATGACAATTATAAGGCCTATCTGGACATACGGAGTTGAGCTTTGGGGCTCCACTAAACCATCAAATTCCTCCAGAATCCAATCCTTACAGTCCAAAATCCTTCGTAAAATCCTTAATGCTCTTTACTTTGTCACAAATCAAGTCATCCATCAGGACCTCAATGTTCCATATGCTGCCGATTTGGCGAGAACCAGATACCGTTCCTTCCATAATAAACTTCTCAACCACCCAAATCCACTTGTTTCTAACCTGGCTTCTCCTTCATTATCTAATAATCCTCCTAGGCGTCTGAAAAGAAAATGGCCTCGCGATCTTCTCCTCTAGAAATGTTATTGGAGTTCTATCAGTGGGTAGATTCTCCACATGTTTTTATCATGTCACTACGTCACCTACAGCAAATTTACTTGTTGTTTATATGTGTATACAGTTGTAAATATCAATAAATAAATTATTAAAAGAAAAAAAATTTTGAGAATTTACTTTAGCATATAACATTTGACGTGCCGATGTTTATTTGCATCCTAATAAAAGCTTATTAGATGAATCACAATGTGGTTTATAATGATCATTTTCTTAAGAGTGATCGGTTCTATTATATTTGCCAAAATAAAAATGTTGATCATTCAACGATCTTATCTTAGGATGTATTTGGCGTACAGAAGTCTATGAGCACTCAAGTTTAAGTTCATTAAATGCACTGTAATGTAGTTCCTAATGATTATATTCGTGGGAGCTGCTTTCCCTTAATAAAACAAATTCACAAAATGATCATTTTTTGGTTTTTGAAAAATAGTTTAGTTTATGAAAAACTTTATAAAAGGAACTATCTTAATAATACCTACATATGTCTGTTCGTATCGTAATAATGGAGTGGGTTGTTCGGATTATGTGATTAGAATCTAGGACGTTTCAGACTGAGTTTTTCCAAGATTTTTCCCATGATGGGTAAAACAGAGATAGGACGGCAGAATGATTGGTATTCTGGTGACCTTTTGGGTTCGGGTATCATTTTGTCTATAGATAATTTCTATGGGTCAGGGAAATATGAAGAACGGAGTAAAGCGTTATATATGTAGATGAGGAATAGAATGGCTCATCAAAGAAGACATTTTTGGATATGAGATATATTTAGGTGAATTGGGTCACGGATATCAAAATGCAGTAAAGGTTTTAGACACTTGTCCGAATATCTGCGATCTTTCATAATCAGGTTTAGTCCATGTTTGGAATTTTGTTAGAAGAGAATGGTTAAAATATTTCAGATTCCGGTGGTTTTTAGTTGCTATCCATAATGGTTTGTCAGTAGTTATAAGAGTTTCAGTCAAGTTGTGTAAATTTACGTTTAATATTCTAATTTCTACTTTTAGTTTGTTAGTCAAATTATTGAAATATGTTTTGTGTGTTGGATACTTGTTCTTATTCTCCAGTGGAAATTTTAGGTCTAGTTTATTTTCCTACTCATATTTTAATTTATCACAGTCAACGCGCCCTGTAATTTATGAAGGAGGGGAGGGCTTAGGAGTGAAGCTTGAATGTAAAAAAAAAAAGCAAAACTGTACTATATTCTGAGAAAAGGATATCCAGGGATTCGACGATGGCTTGAGAGGAGGAAATCTGGAAGGTGATAAATATATGAAGAATATCAGGAATCTTTTTTGGGATGTAGGCTAATAAATATAATTCGTAGACGAGGGGATATAGTAAGTATTTGTGATGGAAACACAGGATAGGATATTACCACCAGAGTTGGATGTTCGGCATCCTCGTCGTTGGTATTTAGCATTGTAGTCTCCTCCAGCAATCAAGCGTGGTCCGAGGTTTTAGAATAAGGAATCAAGGATATTATAAGATTGGTTGTAACAGGAGGGCAGTACACAGCTGAAAATGGTACATGGAAAGTGCGAGTTGAGATGATTACCGAGAGTGATTGGATAGCATCAGTTGGAATGGAAAGAATAAGGGAATTGGATAAGGCTGCAAGAACCGGGATCTTCAGAATTTCTGGATGGTTTGATCTATAAGTCATGTAGATACGGATGTAAAAGTGTAACTGTTGAATGAAATGAGTTTCAGTCAGCAGCGCAATATCTACGTCTTTGTCTTGAAGAAATATGTTGAGTTCTCCACGGTGGTGTTTTGGACCATGTGATAGCTAGGGGCTTTGTGCTCATTGTGGGAGCTTAAGCGAAATTTTGTTTAAGATTTTTGTGAGGATGTTGATATGGTATTTGATGGTCTCTTGAAGATCTTTCATTAAGGGTATAGGATAATACATATATCGATTGCATTTCTGTTGTAATGAGGATATGGTAAGAGGCTTGTGGAAGACAGTTTATGTGACTAGGAGTGCTGTGTGAGGGCTGAAACCCTCGTGAAATGAGGAGCTGTATCGACTTCAATTGGTAATTGGGATGGAAGATTTATTTGAACTGTTGGATAGGATGCTACTGAGAGTTGATGCTATGGGAGTAATTCTACCTTTTCGGGGAGATAATGGTGAAGATTTTGCTAACGTGAAGGTTGAGAGGCCATAAGCTTACGTTCGGAAGCCTGAAGTGCCTGACGTCGAGACTGCTGACTTGTTGGTGACCTCGGAGTATGTTCGGCTTGAATCTTGACGTGGCTGATCAACAATATTTTAGGTTTTTGAAGTAGAACACTGAGATTTGATAAAGTGAACTGAAGTTTTCTCCAAGTCTAGGAAAATTTCAAATTTTGAGTTTCAGATAGCTTGGTGCGATTATTGTGATTTAGGCTTTTTTATGTCTTGTAAACTTCGCAGTCTCTGTAGCTCGATGGTTTTTTCACATGGATTACATTTTGTCAATTAATCTGTAGTGTCTGGTATCAAATACATGAGGGCCAGCATATTTGATGCACCAGACCTGATGATAGCAGTAGGTCTTTTTTACCCTACGTTTTGACACTTAGTGCACTGTGCAATGTATAGATTTTGTTTGGGCTGCTCAAACTGACGTTTGAATATACTAGTCTTGTAACCTGATATATTTCGGGCTGGCTCCAAATCAACAAAAAAACAAATGGAGCGGATATTTTTCAGTGGAGTGAACCTTGCATGCCATATGTCTCATTTTATGGTCAATTTCTCTCAAACCTTATTTGACAACGGTTGTGGGGATGGTCGAACGGTGAATATGTTGATTATAAATTTTCTTCCTCTGTTGTCCACTCTTGCTATTATTTATTTTCATATGGATTTTTTATTCTTATGTTTTAGTTTTTTACTTTCGATTTATCAACTTTTCTTTCTTTATATGAGTTTGTACATAAATCTATTGGCTTGTTTTGAAGTTTGTGGGCCGAAAAAGTCGTCTTGTAATAAACACTTCACTTAATCTTTTTTTTTTACAAAGTAACTTTTAATGGCCTCTTGAAATTCTATCATCCTGATACTTGTAAACCTTTTCATTCATTTATATTTTTCAAGCTATTTATAGTAGTATATGTGAGAGAATACTACAATTCATGTATCAAGACTATCAAACCTATGTGTAGAGGTATTTACTCCAATATTTTAAAAGGCTCTTTTTATACTACATTAACTTAAGGAGTGAAAAGGGATAAAAAAGAAAATCTACGTAAAATGCATCCATTTCCTAAAAGAAAAATCTCACGGGACGATTACAAATAAAACAAAAACTTTATTTCTGAAGACTTAAGTGTTAGCATAGGGGATATTGTGGACTTGGCTGAAAATATTGTGAATTCCCTAGGCAGTATACATTACCAGCTTCCTGGTAATTAGCTCGGAGGATGTTTAAAATTATTTATATGTTTGTTTGTTTTTTTTTATTTAAATATAGTGATTTTCTTATTTTCTCCTTTCCAAGATTGTTCTCTATTTTAAAAAATATTTACTTTTCCCATTCCCCATATTTTACCTTTTTCCTATTGGTATATATATTTATATTTTTAAGTATAGGTATATAAGTTAATACTCACACTATAATTCAGATATAAGCCACTCACTATTTTTCATTGTCTGTCATATTGTTCAATTTATAGATTCAATTTTTTTTTTCCCAATTTTTAGACACTACTTGCATATCTTATATTATACATATCTTCTTACCTACATGATATTATATTTCATATTTCACTGTTTTCAATCTACTACCATCGATTATCAATCCATTTAATTTTTTTTTTTTTACTATTCAATTATCAGTTATAAATTTTTTTATCCTTTATGATTCAGTTCAATATTTTGTATAATTCCAAATTTGTTTGTTTACTATTACTTTTCAATTTTATGTTTCTCTAAATGTTCTTATATGTTTCTCTTATGTTTCTATAGCCCTGATGAGGACCTGAAACTCAGGTCGAAACGTCGGCATAAAATAAATAAATATGGTTTTGTTTATTTATGTTGTTCTTTGCTGACCGCACTCCCCCCTTCCCCCCCCCCCACAAACTTCTCCAATCGTTAATCTATGGTCAACTATCTACTCCTCATTAAAAAATATTTACACTACAAAACGACGTTTCGGAGCACTCCCTCGTCTTCAGGGCACTTTTAGAAATTTGAAAAACAATGCAACAATAATATAACAATAAAACTCTATTTAACAATTATTATTTAAATTTTACTTAAAAATTTATATAAATTACCCTATTATAACAGTAATATTATTTCTCTTCCCGGCTTGCTATTTCTAAAATCCATAAATCTACTTAGTCAATTTAAAAAAAAAAATAATATTTCGGGAAAGCACTTGTTAACTCTTTAGTATCTTTATGACGCTGAAACGAAATAGACCTTGGTTCTATCTCCTTGCTAAGTTCGCATTTTGCTGAGCCTTTCATATATTTATAAATTCTCGTATTTTCTCATCTTTTTTTCCCCCTTTTCCATTACTACTACACCATTATCTTTTTTTATTTTATTACAACTTTAGATTATTAATGATGTTTGCATAATGGCTCTTCAATTTTATCAAATTAACTTTATCAAATTAAATTTATTAATTAATAACTTTTATTAAATTAAATCGATCCTACTAATATTTTTTGTGATATAACTTCTTTTACTCTCCTACTTGTTTGTATTTTTCTGTATCTAAAATTTTGGAGTTTTCAAAATTGAAATTTTATTATTTTCATAGTTACTTATATGATGTTTCATCCTCGGAAAAAAAAATTCTGAATATTCTGGGATATATTTCTTATCGTAATCAGTTCAATCAATTCTGTACACCACGTTATTTTTTATTTATTTTTTTTTAACCTATGTGGTTTTTAAAATGTATTATTTATTTATTTGTGGTTATCTTATTTTTCTATTTTCAACTTATTTATTGCTTTTCACTTATTTGTTTATACCTTGCTATTTATATTGTTATTTCTATATTTTGATTTATTCATAACTTCGTTTTCTTATATCTTCATTTAATTTTTTTTTAATATGTGCGTACTGGAAGTTTTTACATTGAATGAGTATAAATTTTAATAAAACTTGTATAATAAATCGTATATGCATTACGAATCCTTACAAAAAAAGAAATATAATAGTGAAATAGAGAGGATAAAATATATAAGGTTAAGAATAATATAAAAGTAAAATTAATAGTTATAAAAAAAACAACACTGTATTGTGATATTTAGTTATAATGGGGGGGGGGAATTATTTATATAAAAAATGTATGTGTTATTATTTACATTATAACGAACTAAGACTGATATTGATTTGTCTTATAGCAACTTAATATATTTCGGTGACATTACTGGTTAAATTCCTCTCTAGTTGAAAGGCTTTTATTTAAGCAAAAAGGTACTTGAACTTTACAAATTGTTGATAAAGTTTGTGTCACAAATATATATAGTATTTAAAGAAAAAAATTGTGGATATAAAGTCCTCGTTGGTATGTCTTTATCTAGGTTCCTCTAGCCTTCGAAGTTTCATTTGGTTCAAGTCGGTTTGCACTTGGAAAAATTCAAGTTCACCTATCTTAAAACAAATTTAGATTGAGTTAATTTTTTTCTCACGTTTTCCATATAAGTACACGTTTCCATATATCCATGAGTAACGAAAACTAAGTTCAATGAGAACATTTATCTTATCATCATGACAAGCATTGAGCCCCTTGGCTGATCGAAACAACTCAAATTATGATGAATGTTTATGAAAAAAATAGGTAATAATTATTTCTTAATTAAATTAAATTTAAATAATTGGTTTTGGGCGATATACGTCTTCAGGAGGCTTAGTATGAAATTTCATGTGCTATCAGAATCTATAAAAAAAAATTACTCTCTGGAAATTCTAAAACTACGTGAGATAAGTTTCTGAAATGAAAAGAATACCAAAAGACGGGCTATGTGCTATTATCGCGACGATAGAAAACATAAACCGCAATTCTAAAAATTGTAGAGATTAGTGAGGGTGATGTTATGTACTGAAACAGCATGTATATATTTATATACACACATACACCATAGTAGCAATATTTCATTTTTTATGGAAGGATTTATATACCTATTTCAAAACACTTATTTTAATGATTATGTTCGTTTTAATCGAAATATAGTTGGTTATTAGATTTAGCTGACTAGTTCTATTGTTTACTACTGTTTACCATTCGATTTTCATCGCGCACACGCATTAAAATTTTTATGGTTACTGCCGATTTCATCGAAATGGTGGTCGCTCATTTAAAATTTACATTCGAGATTTTATTCGCTCATGCACATCACGTCGTAATGGCCACCGAAAGTTTAATCGTTATGATGATAGTTTATTAGATAGCACCGATGGTGCTGGTTAAGGATTTATAATTGAATTTTCGTCTGCAATAACGTCATTAATAATTATTTTATATCCGTTCAATTCATAAATCGATTATGAGGTTGTCAGAGATTGTTTATTAGATAATTCTTTGATATCCGTTTCATTTCTTTAATATAGTTTTAAAATTTAGTCTTAAAATGTTTAATATTTCCGAATCGATGAAGTGTGCAGCAGCCATAAAAATAGCAACATGGATATGAGTCATTCTTCTAAAATTTCAAGTACACTTTATTTTTTTTTTAAAGTTTATTTATAATATTTAAAACTGTATTAAAATACGTAAAACCTGTAAATTTGCTGTTAGTTAAAAATGGCATGATATATGTGGAGAATCTACCCATTGATAGAACTCCAATAACATTTCTAAAGTAGATCTCGTGGCCATTTTCTTTTCAGACGCCTTGGAGGATTATCAGATAATGAAGGAGAAGCCAGGTTAGAAACAAGTGGTTTGATTATTTGGGAAGTTTATTATGGAAGAATTATTATCTGGTTCTGGTCAATTCGGCAACATATGGATGGATGACTTGATTCGTAACAAAGTAAGGAGTATTAAGGATTTTATGGAGGATTTTGAACTGTAAGGATTGGATATGAGAGGAATTCGATTGTTTAGTGGAGCCCCAAAGCTCAACTCCGTATGTCCAGATTGGCCTGTAAGGGTACAATTTCAGTCCCACTATTTGCTATATAATCGTTAAGCATGTCTGAGAATATTCGTATTAATATACTATTTTATATTTTTTTATAAGTTTTAGACAGAAGATTTTTTTGTTGTAGCAGTCACGGCCTTAGTCATTTCTTTTTTGTTCGCTACTATGCTTCTTTCGTGAGATAGATAAATAGTTTTTGTGAAAAATGTTTTAAGCTTAATCGTTCTTTTACATTAAATTATTTCCATTTAAAAAATTGTTTGTGTTAAGTTATTATAGTTTCGCAGAATGTCTTTTTATACTTGTAGATTCGCCGAAGGTGGTCTGTATATACCGCAAAAATGGTATAGATTTCCTGGCCCATCTCGAATTATGTAGAATTCCAAATTGAAAGACCATATATAATATAGACGTACTATTAGTTATACTTTTTAAAATTTTCCATAAAATAAAGTCTTAATAAAATAAAAAAGAATGAAAATGAACAAGAAAGAAGCAGAATTATAATTTAATACCAATCTTAAAAAATAAAATTGTTATGACGAATCTAATAGTTTTAATAGCTGAAATGAAGAATTTATGTGGTGTGAAGGAAAATATTAAGACACGAAACAAAAAAACAAATACTTGAAAAAAAAATGTTTTTCTTGTTCAAGATAATGAATGAAGGATATACTCGACATAAAAATAAATGTAACTATTGTGGCATAAGAGAGTGTCTAAAAAGTAAAACTTCAAAAAGAAACATTTAATTAAGTACCTCATCTTATTTCCTAGAATTATTATTCTGTACTTTTTGGGGGTAAAAAATGGGTTTATATTATATTAAATTTAATTAAGGCTTAAGAATTGTTGGGTGGCTTTTGATATGGTATAGTAAACATTATGTTCTATTTATGAAATGAAAAAATAATTTTTTTTGGGACAAATATCCCCTAAGAATAAATACATTGTTCACATTTTAAGATTAATTGTCTGGCAGGCATTTCAAGAGTTTCAGTGTATATGTTGAAATTACATAAAAATCGTAGGTTATATTATAATTTATAATAATCAATAAAGGCTATATACATTACTCACAAGTTTGCGGAGGTTTGGTTATGAGTAGGTGGAAGGAATAGGTATTGTTTAAAGGAAAGAATGGGTGAGGATAGGCGAATGGAGATAGGAAGAGAATTCCAGAAGGTGGTTGGACGTATGACGAGGGATTTGCTAAAGGAGGTGGCAATATGGGAGGGGATATATAAATCGATCGCTTGGAACAAAGAAAGTAAAACCATGTCATATCATAAAACATAAGATGACAAAAACTTCTGATAATAAATAATAGAAAACAAAAATGATAAAAATCAAATGTAATTAAACTAAAAATAATAAATGGAAAGGTACAATTTCTTCTAATATACATATTTACAAAAATAAACTAAATTCTGAAACATTAAGAACAGAAAATATATAAACTTTGTTTGAAACATTCAATTGTTATTCTTCCGGAATTGGGTGGACAGAAGGTGGTCGAAGATACGGGATTTGAAGGTTGGAAGGGTATTACAACAACTAATGAAGGAGGGAATAGAATTCCATAGGGATGAGGAACGGATGGGAAAGATCTACCAAAGGCTGCGGTTCGATGGGTAGTTACATATAAGTCTGAAGGCCGTGAGCGGGTATTGCGGGACTGCACTGAGGATTTAAATTGAAGGATATCAGAGATGTACGATGGACAACGGGATTGGATAACTTGGTAGAGGAAAGAAGCAAGGAAATATTTACGATGGAAGGAGGGGTAAAGCCACTTCAATTCTTCATAAAATCGGGTGACTGAGGGACCCTAAAGATGAATCGTACAAAGCAATTAATTAACCGTTTTAATTTTGCTTCGAGATCCCCAGAGACACCCCCGTAAACGACACAGCAATAATCCAAGTGGGGGAATATTAAGGAAGCAATCAGGAGCCTACGGGTTTCAAAAGGAAGTAGGTTACGAAGATAATTTAAACGTTTTAGGGTGGAAATCAGAGACGTGGTTTTTCCATGAGAGAGTTTGGTCTATAGTGACACCGAGGTTTTTATCGTATGGATGGAATTGTATTGGATTGTCGTTTAGGAATAAGGTTCGTAAGGTAATCTTACAAAATAGATCTAACTATGAAACGCCAAAACCACGACTCAAATAAAATGGAATTCTTAAAGAAGATACAAAAATATTCAAATTATGAAATAATTTACACTGACGGCTCCAAACAAAATGAAAATGTTGGTTTTGCAATAATAATAATAACACCCAAAAGATATAAATTACCCCCATACTCAACAATATTTACAGCTGAACTTCAGGCGATTTCAACAGCACTTCATTTATCCATAGAAAATGAATACTCAAACATACTCATTTGTACAAATTCAATGTCTGTACTCCAAAGTCTATATAACTTCAGTCAAAGCGGAACTACGATAGACAAAATTCACAATTACATAGACATGCTAAAACATCTTTAAAAAAGTGTCACCTTTCTCTGGACTCCATGGCACTTAAGAATAGCTGGAGATGAGGCAGCGGATAAAGCGGCTAAAGAGGCTGCTACAATGAACGTTCCACCACTCCAAATTTACGAGCCGAAAAACATAAAGGCATTTTTAAGGAACAGAATCCGAAAACGTTGGGATTCAATGTGGGCTGACGTACCACTCACCAATAAACTAAGAAATGTTTAAAAAAACCCACAAAAGTGGACGAGTACCATTAGGGGAAACAGAAGAGAAGAAGTGGTTGTTGCAAGAGTAAGAATAGGACATTCCAAATTAACACACCTCCACTTAATCACAAGAGAGGACCAACTTATATGCTAAACCTGTCAGTCCCCATTATCGATAAAGCATATAATTGAAGAATGATCATAATTTCGTCAAGCCTTCGAAAATAATAAAATTCTTCGTACAAGAGAATTGGCCCTTAAAGACCCAGCAGAATCCATAGACAAAACAATAAAATTTCTGAAAGAAACTCAACTTTATACTAAAATATAATCCACCAATATCGACCAGTGTAAAAAGGAAATAGTCTACATTCAACTATCAAATGTCAAAGACAAGGAGATAAATAAGTAAAAAGGGTGTAACAATCTAGATGTTGATCGCCCTGAATAAAAATCTAATCTAATCTAATCTAGGAATAAGGTTGGAATATGAGGAATAGTTTTCTGGAGATGATTGGATCCTTTGGATTGGATATAGGTAGATTTTTTATTTAAAAGACTTGAAATAGTAAAACACCAAGGAGGTATTGCCTTCGGGAGGTTGGAAAGAGCTACTTCAACACGGTATACTAACAGGAAACATGCGAACGCCTGGATAACCCGAACATAATTGTTACGAAGCAATTAATGATTCTCTTCATTCTCAACTCTTCACCAGCAGACAGCCCTCCGTAGTCCAAGGAACCGTATTTGAAGTGATAGAAAACAATGGGGGATACTAGGAGCTGACGGGTATTCAGAGGAATGAAATCACGGAATTTTAGTACAATTATGGATTTGCGTGGATCTGAGAAATATGATTATTCAAGGAATGGTGTAGGTCGAAGGCGACTCCAAAGCTTTTTATTGTGGAGTAGAAGTAAATCGATTGGTCATTATGTAAAAGTAAGGGAGGAAGTAAAGGAGGCGCTTGGGACTAATAAGAATGCCCTTAGTGTTCCCAGTATTCAATTTTAAAATCGTTGTTTAGAGTCCCATGCGTTAATGATATTTATATCTTCTTGTTTACTTTGGATGTCCTAAAGTATCTCGGAGGGATGGAAGGATATGTAGATTTGGAGATCGTCAGCATATAAGTGGTATTGTGAATGGTAAATTAAAGCAAAGTGATCGTTAATGTTAATGGAGATAAGTGAGGACCCCTCAGGAACAGCTCGTGTCCGGAGAAGAGGAGAGGAAGGAGATTTTTTCGGAATGTTGATTGTTCGGGAACAAGGAGAGGAACCAATTTAGGACACTGTTTGATTTGGAAAACTTTTGTTGTTTAGTGAGGGAGATCTTATGGTTAACTGAGAGAAAGGTTTTCGAAAAATCACTAAAAAGACTAATCTTGAAGTTTGCTGACTGTCTACGGATGAACGGAGGTATTGAAAAATTTTCAATAATGTGGTTTGTGTGGAATTAAGGGAGCGAAAACCGGAATGAAAAGGGTTATGGGAGTTTTTGGCTCGAGTAAATTATTAGGTTGGGAGTTGACTAATCTTTTATGTGGCTTGGACAACTTAGATAGAATGGATATTGGGCTGAAGTTGGAAATTGAAGAAGAAGGTACTTTGTTCACTGGTTGGGCCAAGAATTACTTCCAGGCTTTGGGAAAAATGGAATTTTGCAGGGAGAAGTTATGAATGGAAGGATGATGGAGAGAAGTTTGATGGTCTTTACAGGAATTTGGTGGGGGCGTTATCATTAGTTCTTGACTTGAGGACTGCAGAGGTTAGGTTATCTGAGGAGGGATTTATGAAATAAAAGTTGTCAGGATAAAGTGGCGTTTCAGGAATAGGATGAAATGAAAAGTCATATTAGGAGGAGCAGCAATGAAAGAGTTAAGCTTAACGGATCGACTGGGTAATAGGAACTGGATTTAGAGCCTACAACGGAGAGATTCTTAAAAATTTTACATTTATATTTAGGATCAGGTGCTTGGGATAAAAAGGAAGTTATGGAAGTTTTGCGAAAGGTTTCGGAAACGTCTCTTCTTTTCATTAAATCTCTTATTTCTGAGTTGATTCTGGGAGCGGGGGGCGCGTTTGAAGATTTGGGTTTTAAGAGGAGCTTGTTGATTAAGGAATGCAACGAGATTTGAATAGAGGGATCGGAATCATTTATGTGTGATTCCAATTGGTTGTGAACCATTTGAACCATATTTCTTTTCAACATCATTGTGGAAACTAATAAGGTCGGTCATATCCGAAATGAACCAGGTTACTATTTTTCTAAACACATATTGCTTTCTTATCTCTTTATAAATTTATACAACCATTTGATGATGAACTTTGGAATGACAGAACTATGAACTAAAAAAATAGCTCTAACTTTGATGAAATTGAGTGCCTAAAGAATTAAATCCATTCAGGGCTACAAATGGTCGGTATACCACTAACAGTACTGCAAATAACCTAACAAATGTGGCACAATGCCTCTATGAAGTGTACTTATTTTAATGATTTTATGATAAAATTACAGCCATAATAGGTACAGTAAAGAAACTCGACCGGTCATGACCCACTTCTGGTAAATTGGACAACTCCCATTTTACAATCATACAACTGTTCATTTAATTGTACTGCTCGTTGCTCAAATTGCATAACTGTAATTTACATTTATTCTGTAGTTCAGATTATATTATTTTTTCAATATAGTGTAAACAGGAAAAAAAAAATGTCAAGCCTTTTTCCCAGCATTTTAATTTGTAATTCAATTTAGTATTACTCGGTGATCACAAAAAACTTCTTTTTTTTATAATAGAGAGTTTTTGTTTAGTTAATCAGTAATGTAACATACAGTATAGTAAACGCTACCTATACCAATTCACTTCTAACATTAGGTTTGGATTTTTTCAGCTATCGGTTTTCTTTGTTAAGATTTTGTAATTATTTTTAAATTTAGATCTAAAACTAAAACTTTCATATTTTAAATATTGCCTCTCATTATGTCTCTTATTTATTTACATTTAGGTGTTTTTCGGTTTCTTGTTAGTAATTATTTGTTTTATTTATTTTTCTATTAATTTGTGTTTTGATTTATTACCATTGGTTATCCTTTTTGAATCCAATGATAATTGTTTTTCTTTGGTGTTGTTTATTGTATGTTTTTATTATTTTGATATATTTGTTTAAAAAGCCTGTCATATTATTGTTCTGCACGAATTTATTTATTTTTTATGTTTTAATTTTAAATCTTCGTTTAAATTTATGTTCCATTTATAAAAAAATCAAATGAATAAATAATGCTACGAAACAAATCAAATAAGTGCTCCGCCTACTTATCCTTAGCTCTGCCATTACATCTAGTTTGGAGTAACAGATATTTAATATTTAATTAGATATTTTAATTACTTTCTTATAGTATGTAGTTATATCGGCGAATAACCTTAATAAAAGTACAAATACATTTTACCTACATACCAAAAAAAGTAATGTTTTACATTGATGTTTCCAAGTTTGTTTTACACAACTTGTCATTAAGCAATAGGTGATAATTTAACGACGTATATTTCCACCTCTCCTTTTTTTTTATTGAGACATTACTTTACTATGTACTAATTGCTACAACGTTTCTTTAAGTATATAACAATATAAGAAGCACTGAAGATCGATGGTTAAAGAGAAAAGGATCGATCCTTAAAAGTTGGGGTCGTTTTACCTATCAATTTTTAATATTTTGGAAACTATATTTTTAAATTTTTTGGAATTTTAAAGTGATTTATTTGGAACGATTAATGTACTAGGTGGTTAATCAAAGTACTTAATGTTAATGATAATTTTTCTTTAAGAAAAATTTGATAAGAATTTTTTATAAAATATTTATTCTTGTTTCAATTTTTTTTTTATTAATTCTAAAAATACAGAGGTCTGATGATAAAATAAAATGTTTGTTGAATAATAATGTTGTGTTCACCAGTTTTTAGTTTGGTCTAATTTACTTCTTGTTTTTTTTAACTATTTTACTCTATAATTAAATATACAAATTAATATGATTCGTCTATTCAATATTCAAAGTGATGGCAACTATAACTGACATTTTATTTATTTATTTTTTAATTTAAGAAAAAATTTTCTCTTTGTTACGAGTAACGAATGTAAATCTAAGTAATATGTAGGAAAAACGATTCTACTTTCGGAAAAATTTCTAGACAAAAATCCAGTTCGGAAAGGTGTAAAGTATTTTAAGTGATAGGTATAGAATGTTTGAATGAAGTGATAAAGGAAGGTTTCATATGAGGTGCCTAAGTCGGCCATTTCTTACAGAGGATTGGGGTAGGCGTGGCCGATGCCAGCCAATGAAAGTTGTCTTCCCCCACTCCTTCAGTTAGTGAGTGGTGCTCTTGACACTTGTGTCCACGCCGCTTCAAGGGACGCTGTAGTAAGTCCATCGCATTCAATATTATTTTTTTTATTATTTTACTGTATGTATTTTTCTTATTGGGACTGAATTTTTTATTTGATTACTAAGAAGTAAAGTGTTTTGTGGATTTCGTTAAGAAGCTATATTAATAAATGCCTATCAGAAACATCAACATCAATGACAATGGAGCCATTTCGTGGCTATAGTTTTATTACAATTAAATTTGATGGAGATCAGGATTAAAATGTGCTTTTTTGATATATAATATAAAGTGAATTACATATATTTTACCTACACAATAATAAAGATAAATAAATAGATGAAAAATGCCCATTCAATATCATTATTAATATTTCATAGGTATTAATATTAAAGATCTAATGTAATTTTCCGTTTTTTTTTTTATAACCTTTTTTCTAAATTTTTATTTTAATTATTCCCAAAGTTTCATGATCTAATATTTATTATTTTAAAAGATAATTATTGTTATTTGAAGTGCTCTATTCTATGAAAATGGTAAATTGTATGTATTTGAGTGTGTTCCTATATGAAAGGCTTCTTGGATGAAGTATGTAAGTACACTTTTATTAAATTAGCTTTATTAAATTTAGCTGACTTATCAGTAAATTAATAAAAGTGCTAATTAATTTTATGACTGGATTCTTTTTGTTATTTTAGTGTTTATATTTTTGATCAATCTTTAATCAGCTATTGGGTATTACCGAAATAAACAAATATCATATGACCGGATACGAATCACTAAGATGGAAGCCTAGGATCTCAATGACACATGCATAATATTTTATGTAGAATTTTATAGATTTGAATCACAGAATGTTTACACTTTTTAATATATCTTATATTTATTCTACCTAAATTCCATAAAAATAATGATATTAACGCTAAATCAATGTTTTAATAACTGTGTAATTCGTGATTTATTTGTATTAGAAACTTGATTATAACATCTAACATATATAAATATATCACATATATTTCATGATTTTTTTTTATCGATTCGAATGACTATCAGGCCAAGCACAATTCTCATCACGCTTTCCCAAAAAAACGGCTTTTAAGTTTTCTGAACCATAAATGAATATGAACAAGTCATTGCCTTGTATTCGCAAAAATATACCTACTAATAATATATATACTTGAAGTAAAAAATTCCTAACTACTTATGAAAATCACGAAAATGTGATTAATAGCGCTTAATGAATCACCATAGATTTTATGGGTATATAAAACATTATAGGTAACTACTTCTAAGAAATCTCACAGTACTCTAGCTGGTATCATGTTTTTCTTTAGTTCTTAATCCACTTCTTCTACTAAATTTAGGTAATAATATGACATTTAATTATTTTAATCATTAAAACACTTAATAATATTATTGCTATTTCTGTATCTACTCTTAATTATATTTATTGTGCGTAACTGCCTGCATACTTTTTATGGAATACTTGGTGTGTAGATGAGTATGCTATAATGAAGAGTGTCCAGAAAATAAAAAACGTGAAGTCCCGCAATTAATATGAAAAAATCTGTATTTTCGTGATAAAACACTTTATCATGAAGTTTATTTATTATAAGATTTCGTCATAAAATTATACTGAGTACGCCACTGGTTGTCAATATGTCATAACGTCTAAAAAACTATTAAAGTTACATTTATCACTTTATACATACCTAAGTCCGTTCACATTAAAATAAATAATATCTACAACGTTTCTAATGATTTTTTAGAGGAATTGTAAAACTTTGTAAGTATTCTTATCTAAGAAGGACATTTTAGGTAAACATTAAAAATATTACATACAAGTAGGATTACCTTTAAATTAAATATATATTTTATATATACCTTTAAATTATGTATATATTTAGTTACTACATGTAAGTCATGTGATAAAATACAAAAAAATACTATAAAAAACGTTACTAATCTGATTTTAATACTATTTTTAATGTAAACATAGACGATGCTTACTAAATTTAAATATGATATAATGTGAGGCTGTAATTTGAATAATATAAATTTTATTCTGTTAATGATTATATACTGTCATTATAATATTAATAATGTATTTATATGAATAATTTCTATTTGATTACCTCTCTTTATAGTTGCCGTTATTACCGAGTGAATCGGTTAGTTTTGTTTCCTTCTACTTGTGCCACTAGATATACCTATCGTTGTATTTATTTCATTACAGTGAAAAGTCCTTTATAATTCGAAAATTATAGTGATCATAAATAATTTCAAATACCTATCAGATGCCTTCACAAAAAAAAAAAAAAAAAAAAAAAGAAAGGAAGTTGAATCTATTTAATTAAAATTCCTAAACGGCTAAACAGTAGCCCTAGATATTTATTAAATTGGAAAAAAAATGTTGCTAGTCATATTTAGGTAAATATTTAACATTTACATTTTTATGTATTGATACAAGTATTTATTTCTACAGGGTTCTATTCGTTGCATTTTCATTGAGAAATATATGTTGTTGTAAATAAGTTAAATTAATTTGTACCTCCACAGTCCTGTAAAGGGTTTGTTTTTCAACAAATCCTGAATTTAATTTATCATTAGAAAAAATGGAAGAACGCTATCTGACTGTTACGAACGGACAAAAGTTATCCCTTTAATTGCTTTATTTTTAATGCTTTTGTTTTATTGCTTTTTTTTTTCATTGAATTGGTACTGAAATGGAGTTGATAAATATTCAGAGGGTTTAAAAAATTAAGGGATTTAAAAAAAATGAAAATATAAAAAAATAACTTAATATACAAATAAACTTTAAATAAAAAGGGATTAAAAAAAAACATTTATATGTACATATATACAAATAGGAAAAAATACTACAATTCGAAAAATAGATATTATTATCTATACATTTTCGACTTATACTTATTTAATTGAGCTGAATCCAAAGGTGTTTTGACAATTTTAATTTATTATTTAAGAAGATAATTAATTTTCATTAACAAATTTTCTGAAGTTACTTTTATTAGGTTATTTTAAAGAATTTTGGACAAATAGATTGTTGTCCTCAATACAACTGTTTTAAAGCCGCTACGTCCACAAAAGAACAAAGCATGTTTTGCTAAGCCAATTTTGTTTCTGTATACATTTCATCTTTTTATTTAGTTATATATATTTTTTTATTTAGTTGTATTCTATAACTATATCCGTTATCATGTGAAATAGTAATTTTGTTAATAAAGATTTATTATTATTATTATTAAAAAGATTGAAAAAGAAAGTTAATATGATTACATAATTTGCTGAAAATGGTTTATGTATGTGTTTATTTTTGCATCGATATGTGATTAGTGATATACTGTTTTTCACAAGCATAGTTCTAATAATATCATTTTATTTTAATTAACTGTAATCCATTCATTAAAAAAAAATACTATCACTATTACATTTATCGTTTCTTTTATCGAGGCTACTTATTTGGACTGTCACTCTGATACGCTCCTATGACAGTCACGGAATTAACGCTTTTGTGACGGCACAAAGGATTCCTTGATTTGATTTGTGCTAACTGTAATCGGACTTCGTTTTATTGGCATGAGATTCTTCGGAGCGGTATGGCTTTTGTTCCGGTACTGCGTGCGTGATGTTTTGGTACGGCAGCTGCAACAATGTCTCATTGGTTAGGTAACTCCTGCCTATATTTCATTCCTCTACCGTTTGTTTTATTCCTCATTGCTTCCTTATTAGTTAGATCTAATAAATTAACTATCAATTGTTCCATTTTTTTCATTAACAACACCGGAAAAATCAAGAAATAATTGCCCCCATATAAACTTATTATTCTGTTACATATTTTATGACAGATGTCTCTAATAAATAGGAAACAAAATTAGTTTGTAATAATCCTTGTTCTGTTAGTTAAAATAGATATTTATTCTAATGAACTTTAAAATTTGGCAAATTTAATGTTTGTTTTTTATCAACTTATTTTTTTTATATATTGATATTTTTGCCAATACTGGATTTTTTTAAGGCTGATTTCATGAATTTTTGAAAGAATCTTTAAAAACTTTTTTTCTTGGGAGAATAATGTTGATATTAGGTTACATTAGGTGACTCCTGTGTGAAGGCAAATCATTGTAATTAACAAACATTTTAACATTGTAAAAGTTTTAATTTTTCAATTGCCGATCGAATGCCTTATGTATGGTATGTGTGGGCTAGAGTAGGTACATAATTTTATAACAGGGACTTAGAACTTGCCAATATGAAGAGATGCATTTACATTGTAGTTAGTTTAGTAAACAACTGTTAAAATTAACATATTGTTAATTTAACTAAGTGGGAGTCCCTTGCGGTTTTTTTAGATATGGGGTTCTCCAGATTAGAGATGATGCCTTTCAATTTTTTTTCTGAGCGAGTTTGAATTATAAGCTGAACGCTAGTTAAAATTATTAATTTATATAATATTTGAAAAGTAACGGACAAAAAAAAAAATGTTAAACACTTACAAGAAGTTCTTTTCCTGATTTTTGATAAACAAAATCCTGATTTTTCCTCTTCAAAGTATACTTATTTAATTACTTCAGTTTATCTACATCAAAATTACTGATAAACTGCTCAATTTTCGTTTTTGTGTTGAATCTCTCAGTTCATTCTTCACCGGTGGTAAAATACTGATGTCGTTAAACTTAACTTTTCAGGTTAGCAGCTAAACGAAATATGTCTTAAAAATAACTCGAACCACTATAACAATCAATCCATTAAGTGGAGTCTGTAATATTTATGAACTCTTTAATATTGGTATTGAACTAAAAAAAAAGAAAACTATAAAAAAAAAATATTTCTTTAGTTATTTACAGGATTGTGTATAAATTTTTGTGGTTTATGACATAGATTTTGTCATTTTTTTTCTTTTAATATGCAGTTTTTACTGATTTATTCATGTTTTTCATTTTTGAATTTAGTGGCATAATTTCTTTTCCTGAATTCTAAATTCAAATAACTTCCTAGAAGCAGTTTCAAAGAGAAAATGTTTTAAATTTAAATACATCTTAGATATTTACTGTCCAGTGTTTAGATATACTTTAAACCTTTTGTGGTCCTCCAATATCAGAATGATATTCTGAATTTTTAATGATTATTATTCGTATAAGTTCAAAATATCATTTGGTTTGATTTTATACATTTTTTTTCATTTCGAATGACTCCATGACTGAATTCCACTGATTGTTAAGTTGCTCATTTCCGTACGACAATAGTGCCTTTCAAAGAGACGAAATAAAAAAAAATCTTTTGCTTAATGCTTTAGCAATAAAAAGTTCCCCCGTAGGATGGGGTTAGCATCTTTAAAATCCGATTATAAAATAACCAATAAAAGCCTCGAGTAAAAAGACCGACATACAAAGTATACAATAGAAGACTGGCAGTTAATGTGCGTTCGCTGAGACCTTATCGAATCCTCTGCCTGAGTACGGCCGGCACTCAGGCTTGTAATTCCCCTCCTTTCATGATCTTGACCTCAACATAACTGTTTTTGATTTGCTTTAGTGGGATACATATTTATCTTTTAGGTTTTAAATGAATCAGTGTATTCATATCCCGGGGAAAAAAAACTTCTTCATTTATTAAGCTTTAATATGGTGCAAAACAAGCCTACCTTCACCGGTCAGGATGCGAGAAAGCAAAAATTAAAAAAAAAAAAAAAAAATGAAGCACCCTAAAGAGAATCATATTTATCTATACATTGTCTTGATTTTTAACTAAATAAATATAATTAATAATTTTTCTTATTTCATTATTGATAATTACAAATTTTATTTACAGCAATTGTTCAAAATGCTCTCCACACCCTCCCATTTACATACTCTGAGAACATCTGCTGCTCTCCTTGTTTCCCTATCTTTCCTCTTCATCTCCTAATCTCCTCATACTTGAGAATGATTTTATTCCCCAAATCCTGTCTACATTGCTTCACCATAAACCATTATCTTTAATTTTCCCCATACATAAAAATTCATTGGGGTATGGTCAGTGCTTATGGCAGGCCACCTTACCGCCCCATTCCTCCCGATCTACCTTTCTTCGTAATTATTAGTAAACTACTTCCAGGCTTCAGTGCTTAACAACCTGTAATGGATTAACGACGAATAATTTCAATTACTTACGTAATTTAAGATAAAAGTTTAACACATAATAAGACGTTGAAGAGTAGTTTATATAAATGAAAATGCAAAAAGACGAAAATTATTTTCGTTAAAGATACGTAGGTTAATGAATCAAAGGATTAAAGGTTAAAGGGTGGACGGGGCATTGAATCAGACAGCTGCTACGTCACACACTACCTTGCTACCAAGCTCAATCCATTGAATGAATGCATCTACACATTTACCAAATATTTAGCAAGCTCCCAAACAAGTTTGTATATGGATGTGAATTTTCTGGTGCTAGCTTGCATAAATTTATAAGCCTATCTACTATTGTCTATGACTATTATGTCGGTATTTGGGCAAAAGAAATCAAAGTGAGCTTAGGAAAACGCTCTTGAGCAAGATTGTATATTTTTAAATTTCATCAGTTGGGTATGAATAAATTCTTGTCAATTAATTTCAGGACTATGTATATTTTTGGTTGGACGTTGTACAAATATACATCTATAAATAAATTATTTATCGGTAATTAAATTAATAAGTATATGATAAAAATATTCGAACAAATGTTTCAATTTGCAATACCTTCGGTGCACTTTAGCATGAATTATAGTAATCAACCTATATTTCGGTTGCTTTTTTGGTACATTATCGTTTTTTCGATCCTTCTCATATCTATTGCTAAGCAGGTTGTTCTGGGCAGAGATGGGCAAAAATTAGCTTTAGTTGAAACTGATAGCTAAAATCGCCATGGATACGAAGTTTTAGTCATGAATGAATGAACCATTGATAAATAAATATCGTATCCATGACGATTTTAGCTATTAGTTATAACTATAGCTAAATTTTGCCCAACTGTGGTTCTGGGTATAACAAAACAAATTTTTCGCCAACGAATTTCTTTCTTGATGAATTTTTTGCTTATAGACCTATAACTTTTGAAATTTTGATCTTATTTCTTTTGCTTATTACTTTTCAAGTTGTAATGTTTTTCTTATCCGCATGTCTTATGCAGATAGTCTTTTCCTTTTATTTGTATTCTTTCCATTTCTGGGTTCTCCTCGCTATTCCATCTAATTTAAATATGTTTAATATTATCAAAATAACTAATAAAAAGTACTGCAACACATAATAGACTTTATAATCTCTTCCTTTTATTTGCTATTCTGTCATTGCAATTTTGCCTATTCCTAGCTTCTTTCCTTAAAAATTTTAAGAAATCCAGCATAGAGACCTTAGCATTCTCTTTTACAGCTTTCCTTACACCTACAGCTAAGTCAACAATCACGTTTCTGGACAAATTTATATTATTTCAAATCCTTTGGCCTGGAAGTATCTGAAAATTTCAGCTTGATCGCTTTACCAGACGGGTTAAAATTCTTATAAAAGAATTGATTGACTCAGCGGAACTAAAGGAATTAAGAATATAAAACTATACGTTTTTTGCGTAATGCATGATTCAAGAGTTCCTACATTTTGGAACTAATACTTCAGTCGATGCTAAGGATAGCTTGTGAATCCTTTCTCGTTCTCTTCCTTATGAGGACTATAATATGGTCCCGTGGACTACAATGCTCGGAACAAGAAGACACCGGACAAAGCCGCACCGTCAGCTAGTCAAGTATGAGGAAAAAATACTGTAACTGTTGAGGTAAAATACTGTGGCCGTGGAAAACGTGATGTTTTGACTGAGGCTGGCCTTGCTGACCTGGCTACTCAGCTCTCTTGGAGCGAGTCAGTATTTCAGCCGCTATGGATCGGTACTCGGACGAAACACTACAGGTATTTAAAAGTCTTATCTTCAATATTATAAGCTATCATCGGTATCTTCTTAGCAAAAAAAAATTATCCCAAGGAAAAATAAATTTTGGATTGGAATTCGAAATGCGTGATTTATAAAATGTCGCCAATTGCATCAGCTATTACGTCTGTTAAACCATATTAATCATTTCTAGAGAGAGAAAAAAATTTTATTCAAAAAATTTTGTTCTGCCCAACTGTATTCGGTTGCTAAATACAGAGCATTTTTTTTTTTT
>NW_027109134.1:227245-228929 GCF_000696795.3 Halyomorpha halys
AATAACAATATATACACTTAAAAATCTAGAAATCTTAATTTCATCCATATATACTGTTTAATTAAAATCTTAAAAAAAAAATCAACAATTTTAATAAGGATATTACCGTATCAATACAGTAAATATTTTTTTAAAAAACTAATGTATATAATACTTTGTATATTTATATGCATATAATATAAAATCAGTACTAAATAAATATAGAAAAGTAATAAATATTAAATATATATTTATAAATGAGCGATTTCTAAGCTAAGATTCTCACACAGATAAGGTTGCTAATTATACAAGCATACTTTATCAATATATTATAGAAATAATATGAATACATTTTTTAAAAAAATCAATTATTCACCAATATAACAGCACTATTATTACTATCTACAAGTTAAGTTTATAGATTTTTTTTTTTGAAATTTTATTTATAATCTTTTTCAGTTATATCTTCACAATATAATAAATTGTATATATATTCAAAAGTTCACTGACGTTTAAGACATAAATAAATGTTATAAATTATAATTGAACAATAAAAATTAAAATAAAAAACTGTATAATTACTTAATTGAATGAACTAATGAATGGAATTAATGTTAGGCTGAAGTCATAAAAGATAATATTTATTCATTCAGTTATCATGCAAGTCGTGGTGGATGATATTTAACGATTTTTTTTATTGAGGTCAGGACAACTATCAATTTAAACACAAAAAAGTATAAGTAATCAATATTTATTTCTAGGGTTTATTTAATAATGGCTATAGGTTTAATCGAAATACTAATTGTAGATTTAATATTTTATTTAATAGAGACTTACAATTTTATTTTTAAATTTTAACAAGTCAACGTTTTGTAGCTATGTTCATTACCTATTCCCAAGACCAACTTTCCATTTTACTTCACATTTATTTTTTCCAATATTTTTATAATCCTTGTTTTAATATCTTTAATGTATGCGATTTTTTATTATACTAACATAATCCTTTTTTTTCTATCCATTCCTTGTGCCTTAGATATTAGAGTAAACCGAAATACTGTAAATTCCCATGGAAAGGCAGTTTTGATGATGGACAATGGTCAGAAATTTTGACCAAGTTACAAAAATTAATCTAAAAATAAAAATATTACAATTACGCTTGGAAAATACCTACAATTTTATAAAAACTAACTATTTCAGACCATGGAATTATCTGAACATAAAACTTAAATGAAAACTTAGTTTTAGTACAGGCACTTATAGCAATAATGATTTTAAAAATTATTCACAAGTACGTATTATTCTATATATTAATAGGGTAATTACTGAATATAATATTAAAATATAACTATTTTTTTTAATTGTGATTAGAGATGTACGTATTAAATAAAACACAAATGTCCAATAATCGTACAATTTTTTTAATTAATTATGCTATGAAGATTCGATTTATCTGTAATCAACATCGGTGTATCTTTTTCAGTTGTAATAAAGTATAAAGAAAAAAAAGTGAGCCTTTAACTTACGGAATTAAGTAGTATCCACCGATATCGAGAGCCCAGATTTTCATGCAATTAAATGACTTGTCTTCATGGATTTTTTAATATTTGACCATCTTTACGAATCAGTATACTCAGATGTCATTAGCCAAACTTTATTTTCAATATTTGATGTGGAGATATTCTTATATATTGATATTTTCTATGAA
>NW_027109134.1:229073-235132 GCF_000696795.3 Halyomorpha halys
AAAATAATAAATATAAAAATAAATGAACGATTTCCTGCTATGATTCTGAAACAGATAAGGCTGCTTATTACACAAGCATACTTTGCAAATATATCATAGAAATAATATGAATACATTTTTTTTAAATATTTTATTTTCAATATTCAATATGCAGTTAACTTTATATAAAAAGTTAAACAATATGTATATAATTAAAATTTAAAAAAAAATCAACAAATTTCGATATGCATTCAGTAAATTAAAAAAAAAAAAAGTAATGTATACAAAACTATGGGTAAAATTCCTGGTTTCAATCATATATTCATTTTTAATGTAAATAAAAGTAAAAAAATAAAATAAACATAACGCGGCCTTCAGTATTAGTCTTTTTATAAAATGGATCTTTTTCATTTCCCCACTTTCAAACTCCTCTTCCTGTTGTTCCATCACACGCAGTTTCAATTTCATTTCATTAAGTATATTTTAATGGATAAGAGTCATATTTAGCTTTCTTATTGTTTGGAGATTTTTTTTTGCTTTATATTTTACGGTTTTATACTGCATACGTTATGATATCTATTTCTTATTGGATGGCATGCAAATCCGGGCTCTGCGAATGAATTCTCACGAGGAATTCAGAAATTGGAAAACTGAAGTATCCTTATACTATTTCCGTAGTAGTTTTCTAGGTTTTGGTTTAAAACGTGATATTTCATTATGATAGAAAACAAATTTATCATCTGAACTAAATTTAGAAATTTTATTTTTCCATTTCAATCATTTCTGCTGGTTAACAATATACTGTAATTAAAATTTTTAACTTTCAAAAAGATCAGCTCTAATTGTTTTTATCCGTTTAAAAAAAAAATTAATAAATACCTATCTCAAATGTAATATTTTAAAGTTTAGACAGTTTTTTTTCTTAATAAGGGGTATTTCTACCTCTTACCAATCATACTCTTATACTAACACGGATTATGGTATTAATTACATAACGCTTTTAAAGTTACTTGTTTTGAATTATCGGATGATATGGTATAATAGATTCCAAGTTCATCACTAGAGTATATTTAGGTCTGTTTCCTCATATTTTGTGTTTCTTGTTTTTTTTCCTTAGTTTGAATTTATTTTTATATTTTTTGATAACTAAATTAAGTTTTTTTATTATATATAGTTTTGGACCAGTTAGGTTGGGTGAAATCTCTGTGATTTAACTTGACAGGGAGCGATCAATTATCAGAATTTTTGTATTAATTATCTCAAATATTCCTTATGATTTGAGAATAATTATATATTATATTATTTTTTTCCTTAACACATCATGTTGTTGATTTTCAGTTTATTCTTGGCAGTTGTAAATTAAATATCCTTTGGGAGAACATATTTTTATATATTAGCGATTAACGAGTCGTCTGAGGAAATCATCATACAATTTCGTCAGAACGTAGAGGAATACCCAGAGGTATCTTGACCCTGCCTTAATTTTAGTGAAACTGGTCACAGGATCTCATAAATCCTTTTCAGCTTCCTTTTTGATTTCCTGAAACATGGTGGTTGCGACCATACTCCCTGATATCATGTTATTGTGTCCATGTACTTTGTCTTGAAAATTTTAAGTTTTTAACCAATATCACGTTGGTTGCTTGAAATTTATGAAGTCCTTGTTTGTTTGTATCTTTTTTTTTTTCCTTTTTGAATAATTCAGTGACTTGTTTCCAAATTGATTTAAATTCGCGTTTCTTGCGTTTAAAGTTATAATTAATTGCAATTATTTTTTTAAATATAAGAAAATAATTATACTAAAAAAAAACAACTAAAAAATAAGTGAATGAATAATGAAAATAATTCAAATTCATATTATATAAATGCATACAGATAAATCCCTTCGGATAACAATAGATAATCGATCTCATATTTCATTATAATACGCTTCCTTTAAATACAATGATGAAGAAAGAGGAGATTTTCAGAAGCATCGAATATCAGAAGAGAAATTAAAGGTACCACGATTTTTTTTTTTAATTTTACATTCAAAGGATCAGAGGAGAGTTTGAATTCTAGGGCTAGACAGTAGTTTGGTGTTGTTACTAAATTAAATTACAAAGAACAAAAGGAGTGTAACGTTGACAAGAAAACATTCAACAATGAACTATAGCGAGAATTTATAGTAAAAATATTTATTTACTTTAATGAAATTAAATACTTAATTGAAATGCAACTTGTGAATTGCTAATGATTTGTTTATTTCTTTCTTGAATTTTTATGATTTAAAATAACGTGTATTTATATGATTTGTTTCTTACTTTCTTGATTTTTTATTATTAAAAATTAATTTAATTTGTAAAATCTGATTTGTTTCTTTCTATCTTGAATTTTTATTATTAAAAATAAATTCAATTTGTATGATTTTATGTATAAAATTAATTTGTTTCTTTCTTTTTTGAATGTTTATTATTAAAAATAAATTGAATTTCTATGATTTGATGTGTAAAATCTTTTTAAATACGAAATTGAATAAACAAATTCATTAATTAATTAGAGGTCTCTAATTTCCAATTTTACGATTGTAGAATGGTTCAATACGTGGACTTAATTTGGAATTTCTTCTGAAATTGTATTGAAACATTGCCCTGTAGAATTGGGGGAGGTCAGTTCGTCGTATCATTCAATGTGTATGATTTTTATTAAGGATAAAATGAAAGTTTATTGTTTAAATAAAAATTGTTTATCCTTCAAGAAAAAACATCTTTCAAGCGGACCTCCGGATTAGCTTATATGGGTAAGCTGGCACTGACTGTAGTTATTTTTATGTATAGTAAAAAAATGATTTGTGTCAATCATTGTGTATAGTGAGTCGTGTAAATGTTTTTCAGACATTTTTGATTTTTTTTTTTCTCGAATTTTATGAATGTGTGAGCTTTTCGATAAGAGCACTCACATTCTGGTCCGTAGGTTCGAATTGGTTTCAGTAAAGAGTAGTACATAGTTTAGTATTTTTTTTTAATGACAGTAAAATAAAGTAAATAAAATAATTTTTAAAAATAAAGTATTTGTTAATGAAGCCGTGGTGCTCCTACCAGAGCCGAGGTGACCCCAGAGAAGGGACAAGACGATGATGAGATGCGAGGTCACGCAGGCCTCGCTCCGAGTGGCCCAGCTGAGGGCTGAGGTAGGCATTTGGTAGTCAGATGGTCGCAATTACACCAGTACTCTTGTTCGACATCTTATATTATTGCTTCGTCCCTGATTTCTTAGTGTTTATTTACATCATTTATAGCTATTTGTTTATTATCTAATAAAATGAATGATTAACTATATGTTTGTCTATTCGGTATTTATGTCCGCTACTGCATACAATCAATAACACAAATAGCCCGAAACTTATTACTATCAGGATTTTTTATAGATTTAAATTTTTTAATTATTTATATTTCGAGACCCACAACTTTAACGTAGAAACAAGCAATAAATATGCTTTATTAGGGGTATTCATGGTGTTGTGTTAAATGTTAAATGTTTCACCATGTTAAATGTTATAACTATAAGATTGTGAGCAGCCCTATTTAAAGTCATGTTAAACGTTAAATGCATAAGAGCCCCTAGCGGATTTTCTCAGCAACTTGTTGTATAAGCCTTTATGTTTATAACCTTCCTTCCAGACCCTCATGTTATTGTTTACTTCAGTTTTGATTTAAGTAATTAATTACAACATGCCTAGAGTGAGTGAAAAGTGGAATTTGTGTGAAAGTTTAGCTTATGAAATGAAATGAAAAAATAACTTTATTCTGGGACATATGTCCCCTAAGAATAATTAGATGGTTCATATAGTGAGATTTTTATCTGGCGAGCGTTTACAAATTTTTAGATAGTAGAATGAAATTACATTGTTTTTTTACTGTTTTTTTTCTCAAATGTATCATTAAAATTATCCATTCTGGTTTAATAACAGGGATATGAATACCACAAACACACGAAAGAACTGAGCTGTTACAACAACAAAAATGGTGGCGATCTCAACTGGTCTATTGTGTGACGTCATTCTCCATTTAACAGACCAAGTAACAGACTCTCAGCCATGTTAAATGTTACTTCGTTTTACCACGGTAAAAGAAGGCAATTTTTTTCGATTTAACATGAGTTTTTTCATTTAACACGCTTTAACATGTTAAACCAAAGATCATGAATACCCCTATTGAATACTATTGTATGACATCGGCTTGTCAAGATAGTTGAAAGAACTAAAATTATATTCTAGTTTGCGTTAGTAGATCTCGTGGCCATATCCTAAAAGGGGCACTTAATTCAGAATGACAGGGCATGCATTAATTATCAACCAGTAACATACTTTTCAGTAATTACAAATATTATTTTCTTGAAAACTATTGTATAACATATGTCTCAGAATATGTTTTTAAGACAGAATTAATATATATATTGTAAAAATTTAAATTCATATTACTCTAACCTAATAAATACATAAGACATAGTTAATAATACTTAATAGAAACAGACAAAACACAAAATATAAGTCCAATAAAAAATATATATATATATAAGTCCACAGACGGACTTCCTACTAGGAAAAAACCTATAGCAAACTTACCTTCATTTCAAAACCTATTCAGTTCTGGCCTAAACCTGAAGTAAATATGATCACAATGTAGAACAAACTGTATTAGACAATTGTAATGTTTTTATTAAACAATGTTTTAATTGTAATAGTTATTAATCATAAACAGTATGTTCTTGTAGTCTTATAGCAATTTGTTTAAGATAATATTTGTTCTGAAAAACTGTTTTTCTAGTTGTAGGGAATGACTATGTAAACACTAAAGTTGCAAAACGCAAAATAAAGTTGTATTATTGTCTGATCCTCAAGACCCACAATAAATATATAAATCGGCCCCCATGTCGGGTAATTTATTTCATTTAAGAGTTTACGTTTAACATGAAAATAGCTCGTACTGTGAGTATTCACTATGTATTCACTACACCTTTCAAAAACCCTACAAACCCAATTCTTATGTCACGAAATATACGATAAGTAAAAACAGGATTCTGTTTCAGTAACTATGCTACTGGAGTTATAATAATGAAGGTGGATCCATCCAATACATGGGTGTTTATAAATGGGGTAAAACCGTAGTTAACAAAAAATATGACCTCCGCCTTTGAATGAAAAAAGCTCTCTCCACTTCTCTTAGTGAGCCAACGAGGAATATTAAAATATAATTTTTTCGTGGCACACTCATGTATTGGAATAGGTTTCCTTCATGAGACAACGTTAATATTACAATTACTTGGACTTTAGTTTAATTTTTCCTATTATAATTTTATTCTATCACTGATCTGAACACTTTTATTTACTTTCAAGTAACTTTTGTTTCCATTTGGTATTCTGAATACAAATTACGAGACTCCTAAGTCTGATTTGTCCGTTCCATGGATCTGTTGAGGCCCATCCAATGGATTATTTTCTACTTTTATTAATTATCTACAATTAATTGCTGAATAATCTACTAGTATTGATATTATCAGGTATAAGTTTTTATCTATTCGTATGCTTAGTTGGTCTCTTCATTATTTTACCTACAATTCCATTGATTTTAACGATTTTTTTTGACGACTTAAAAAGTTATTTTGATCTCATAAATATGGATTATGTCATAATCTTTGTTTAACGAATATGCCCAAGTAGATTTTTTTTTGGAAACCTTTTTTAGAATTTTTTGAAACTTCCTGTTACCTTGATGATCATTGACATTTACTACACATCCTACATATCCACCTAAATATTATTTTATTTATTTATAGTTGGTAGATGTTAATCATGTCTTTCCCGACTGTCGTTTTCTCCACTTTCTGTTTTGTTGTTCTTCTCTATCCTATCTCTTTTTTTTTTCACCCCTTTTATTTGATATATATATAACGAGAAATAATATTTATTTTTACATAAAAAAAAAAAAATAAGATAATGGTAATAATGCTTACTATTTTGTAACATATTGATAATACATGTAATACTTGTGGAATAAGTAATAATAAATTTGGTGGTAAAATATTTATAAAACAAATGTAAA
>NW_027109134.1:235233-258144 GCF_000696795.3 Halyomorpha halys
TACTTTTTTTTCAACTAATTTTCTTACTGTACCTGCCATTGACGACGACATTTTCAATCATAATTTGAAGGGCATCTGGACCAGTTTTGTTAGTCCCGTAATCCTGATTAACTTTATGAAGAGTTGGTTTTGCATTTATCCAATTTGTTATTTACTACGACAAGAGAAATTTAAATAATTAATAGTATTATTTATATTAATGTATTTAAGTTTTTGTAATTAAGTTAAACTTAATATGTGTTACCCGCTAGTATTAAAATAAAAAAAAAAAACACCTTTAGCGTTGTAAATCACTACTTAACATTTAATAATTACAACCTTCATTGGACCCCTAACCTAACCTTATAATGCCAAAAGGCAATCCTAGGTATCCTTCATACCTAGCTATACATATGGCATACCTCCTATATGTACGTACTAAAGACCAATTAAAATCTTTACAGGAGGGTACGAAAAAAAAACAAAAAAAACTACTTAACATTTGATATTAATCAATTTTTTTTATTTTATCGTTATGGAGATAATAATTATTTTAGAATTTAATTCGTTCTTTGGTCGTTGATTATCTTATTCTATATTCTGGGATTTCTTAGATTTTATGAGATGTTTTATTATGGAATTTTTTTGTTTATGGAGCAAAATGTAAAAATAACACGTTATTATGGCGGTCGAGCACGTAATATGACATCCGAGGCTAACTGAGGATGTTACTGACCTGTCAATTACACCAAAACGACCTTTTATCTCTTATCACTTGTTTTGTCAATTCTTAAACAGATAATGATTTTATATCCATTGAAAAAAATCGAGTTATTATTGCCTATAATACTCGTTACAACTATTCAACTAAACAAAAAAAAATCCTACAACATAAATTATTTACTAAAATAATAAACAATGCCTTCAAAAAAACATAACTTTAGAAATTAACAAGATTGTTATTAAATTATATGCATTTAGACTTCGACTACAATATCATAAAAGATAATGATGGAACAGGAACAATGGTTACAATAATATCAATTAAGCCGTGCGCTCAACCAGAGCTACATGCCTACAAAGGGTAAGGATAAAGAACTACCTTCCTTGGTGATGTGGCCATTTCGTACTGGAGTAAATATCGGAGAGGTAGAAAAACTGTTAACTATGTTCCAAAAAAAAAAAAAAAAAGGCTCTCGAATTTAGACAAGATGACGTCATGGTGGACAGGACCATGACGGAATACTGATTTTTCCTCAATATTCTTTATAGTAGCAACGTTTCCACAATTTTTTTTACAAAAATGGAAGTGTTACAAGTCTACCAATGTTACAAGTATAGAGCAATAAGAGATCATTTGTATGAATACTCACTTCAGCAATAAGGCAAGGAGCCTCATACAGTTTGCTTATTCATATCCTTTTCGATACTCTTGAAACGTCCTATATTGACTGGATCGAGAGGTTAACAGTCGTTCTATACAGCCAAGAAATACGGTAAATCAAACTTGATAAAATACAGATCTGTACGCAAAACCCGAGAAACAAAACAGGACAGGGCCGTGACGACAATAATTTAAACATGTAAATTTTCATCATTTCATCGTAGTATATAAGAAAAATAAGGATCATTTGAGTATGCAGTATTCTGACCGATGATATAAGAACTTGTTTTGTGATTTTCTCACAGAAAGAAAAAGAAAAAGGCTTGGAAAACTACTCTTGTTATTATAATGCTCTAGATTTTCGTTTTCGAGTTATGCTTTCATACATACATTAATTTTAACATTAAAAGAAATAAAATACATTAAAAATTGAGTGGGAGGGGGGGGGGGGTGCCTGCCGTGTTATTGGCTCCGGGCCAGGACTTGGCGGGTCACATCTCGCTACATTCGTTATCACCCAATCAAAAACGTATTTTTCTAACACATCTATATTTCAAGAATGGCTCATCCAGTTTGAGCCAAAGTTAGAGAAAAGTTTGGTATAATTGGTTTAGTATCAGTTTTATCAAATGATCGAATACTGCTGCCGATTATGCATACACAAACAATGTTTTCTTGACAAGATTATATTTCAAAATCTGTTGGCCCAGTATATTTTATTTTCCAACAAAAGGTTATTGAATTTGAAGAATAGAGTGCAGGTGATAAGAGAGTGGTGCTGGATGGTGAACATTTTTTTTTTTAAATTGTTTTTTTAATATATATACCACAGGTGCTTTTATTGTTATCATTAGTTGGAAAATAAAGTGTCAAAATTTAAGTTAGTTAAAGTATATTTATTTAAATAAACATTTTCTCCATAGTTATATGTTCCAAGGATGTAGCAAATCGTTGATATAGTGCACCTACGAATAGGAGGTTTCGTGATCCTGTAGACTGTTCCAAAAGAGCCACGTAACAGACCACCTTAACAGCAACAACGAGTTTTTAATTTTCTATGAGGGGAATAAGAGATTGGCTTAAGTAAAGGTACTTAAGTGAATGGAAATAAAAATTAATTTAGTTTAAATTAGTTTTCAAAATTTTTTATATACTGCATTTATGGAACTATCAATTTAAGAAATCAACTAATAACAACTGATACCAAACTGTTCCTAATAGTCTAAGATAAGAAACGGCTCGTCGACAGTCCGGTTTTACATTTTTGAAAAGTATTTGGGATAATTCTGCCCCAGTATTCACTTGGCATATGTCAGAATTGAGGGAAATGTGTACTATTTTTTTATTTTGTATCATCTCTCAAGTCGTCTATATAGGACCTATGTAGCCACAGAGTAGACGCCCACATTTTTTATTCGATATTCGTCAAGATTCATTTATCTGGGCCGCTGTGAAATAAATATGAGTGACACAGGCGGGATACAAACCCAACAAGCACTGTGGGAACCGTACTATCACGCCCTCTAATGTGTTATTGTGTACTACTATTTTAGTGAACTTGGAGACTTTTCTCTTTCTATTTCCAGTTAGCTTCTTCGTAGCTATACAAATAAAAAAATTAAATGAATTTATTATAACCGCTAATGAATCAAAACTTATCTTGTTCTTTAATATATAAAATTTCCTTATCAATGAATATCTTAAATTAATTTATAAGATTTTTATTTATAAATTTACCTCGTATATTGTGGAAATTTTGAAATGGTCCGCAAAATTCCGGGGTGATGAATATCTTGTTTCTATCACATTAACCTCACGACAGCTTTCCTAATCACGCGTTCTTCTCCCAAAAATAGACCCTCTTAAGCTTTAAGCCACACTCATTTTCAAGTTCAAGGGCATATTGAAGGAATTTACAAGCGCGAAAAGGAAACAAGGAACGATGGTATAACTGATGACGTAATATGGATGAGATAATGGTGTCGTGAATCAGCTGATGTCTGCAGTCTCCAGGCTGCAGTCCAGTCGCCTAACTATTTTTACTTGTCATAATAAAAAGAAACAAACAAGATATTGTGTCTTAGCTCTGTCCCTATATTGACATGGTGGCTTATGAGTAGTTATATTAGGTGATTGTTATGGGCTTATAAGTTACATTATTATTAAATATTTCTGATGTCAACTGAAACTGTTATGGGATGTAATGATTCCCACATTGTTATGGTATGACAATGATGTTTGAGAGACATGAAATACTGACCAAACCCAATTTTTCTTTTGGTAGGTTTTCATGGTCTCTAAAAGTCGTAAACCCTCCACTTTTTTTCTAGAGGTTAGAGAACTTGGAAGGTCTTAATTATGGTGTAAGTTGTTTATGGTTGTGAAGGAAACTAATAGAACTTCTTCCAGTTTTTCTCCAGTGTACTTAACTTTTGAATTTCCGATTGAAAGCAATATTTTGAATTAAGGATATCTATTTTCATACGATTTTCTATCGCCGATTTTTCCTATACGGCTGAATGGTTTTTGACGATTAGCGATAAATAGGTGCGTAAAATCGAACTAGTGTAGATGATAATAGCGTTTAAAAATTCAATTTCCCGTAAGAATCCATCACAATAGTTCGAATATTCCAATACCTGTTTTTTTTTTTTTTGTGCTCTAAGAAAATCAATGATGGTATGGGGTTCTTTCATTGGAAATTCCAGAGTTAAGCTGGCTGAAAAAGAACTGGCTAAGGTTACGAAGTCGACTTCCAAAAGAAACTGGTCACAATAACTAAAACCTTCCAGGTTTCACCTCCAAATATTCTTATCCTATATTTTGTGAACTGTTAAACAGATAATGCTTATATACTCATTATTCCGAATTTTTAATGCTTAGTAAGCTTGTACGCCTGTTGTTACAATATAGATTGGACTAAGAGATTCCGTAAAATCTGTTTTTTTCCTTTCTGCAGCTTTTTTTCCTTTCCAGCAGTTCCATTTTTTTATTCCGTTTATATATCTATTTTTATTACATTATTATTTAGTGACACTTTCGCGCTACAATTTACTATTAAATTTTCTCTTATGAATCATTATAGAATATGAGTATTTGCATGAATATGGGCTATTCTCACAGAAACTGGGATTTTTGAGCTTAAGTTTTGCAAAAAAGTAGAAATAATCCTATCAAGCAGAAAAAAAAGCAAAGATGCTCTCTTGAACAGTTTGCAGTTCATTCATAAATGAGTGTTTTTATTTATAAAGGAAATAAATAACAATAAAAAAAGTAGCTTAACAGGACTCAATAGTCAAATTCATTTGAAGGTAAATGGTCTCCAGTGCAATAAGGGCTACAAATCTAACTTAGTAATGGACTGGGTTCTTTTAAACACGTCTTTTTACATTATTCCTGTTTGATTTTGATAAAAAGAACGTTAAATATATAAAAACAAGAAAAAATCCTAAACTTTATGGTTTTTAAAGCAAACACGTTTGTGTTTAAATGAAACACAGAATAATGAGGAGTTATAACGATAAGATGGCTTAGGGTGCCACCAGTGAAGAACAAACATAAAACTTCTTTATTAGCGCCAACGTTTTAGCTGAAATTTCAATCCTTCATCAGCACTAAGAACAAAAATCATGATAACAACCAATCAATAAAAGGATTTACAGAACGATTAGAAAATCAGAAAATAACTAACATTATGGATACATAAATAGTGTTGAAATAAATGAATAGTTTAAATAATATGAAAAAGACATTACAATTATTCCGAAAGTATTATTCCGAAAGAATTTCCAATCCTCATTAGGTTTTTTTCAATTGCCCAAAAGTAAAATAAAACCCTTAATGATTTCAGTCAATATTATGTATTGTAGTAAGTAATTGATTTAAATTTAACTTATGTACGCTTCTTTTATATATATATATAATACTGGACATTTTTGAAAAATTGAATAAATTGTTTATTAGTACCTAAATTAATAAATAGTAACTACATGTATGAATTGGTTTTAAATAAATGAATAAATTAACTATTGGCTCATACAATTCGAAAAACCTTCATAATTTATCAATTTTTAAGGAACAATTTAAAATGGCTTTAGAAAACCAGATAAACATTATGAGGATTATTTACTATTCAAGTGACAGTTAATTACAACTTGTTTTAAAATTGTTTTATTATTTCCCTTAATCTATTTTTCACGGGAATTGGAGACGGCAATGAAACATCTGAAAGGAAATCATCACGTGGCTATGATGTTATACCATTAAAACATAAATGTTTATGTTTATTATTGCCTTGTTTTGTGAGTAAATAAAAAATATTTGACAAACATTATTTACAAACTGAGCATAAGTACATTGTAAGTTTGCGGACTTGATTACAACACAAGGTGGTTAAATTTATATATACTCAATTCAATATTATTTTTTAATGTAGTATTATTAATATATAAATATAAATATAGATACGAATTAATTAAGAAATGGAAGTTAATTAACAGATTATATTTTCAGATCATGCAATTATTTTTAGTTATACGAAGGTCAAGATTTAGTACTTGAATTCCATATCGGACCAGAAAAATAAAATTTCAGAGCATTCAATAGCTCGTTATTCGACTAGAAAATGTAAATAGAAAACTTATTCAAACTAGAAAATTTAAAGTTAAATAAATATTAGTTACTAAATTTTAAAATTAAATAGATAAATCTCAACATTATAAAAACACTCATCTTAATATTTAAAGAAGCAATTAAAAAACAAAACATATTAATATATATTATTTTAAATATACGAATAGAAGTTTCAAATGTCCTTTAAATTTTAGTGAATCTAAATAATTCGCAATTTTCGCTACAAGTTATTTTATTAATAATCTATTTGTATCAGTAAATAAAATAAAAAATAAATAAATTCTAATTTATTAAGAAAGAAAGTTAGGTTTTTAAAAAAAAAAATTATATGAAAAAATCTATAAATTTTTGCTCTGTCTATTGAACCATGGGATATTTCTTTTTTACATGATGTTGCTCTGGATTTAAATTTTTTTTTAATTTAAATAAGTTTAGTTTAAAATTGTCATATTGTTTATCCACTCATTATATCATATTTATTTCTCTTATTTTATGTTTTAGGTTAGGATTTACATAACTTTATCCAACATATTGACGCTATAATTTCTTGGTTCACTATATATACACATGTCAAGAAATTGTCTTTAACTTTAAAGATTTTAACGTTTAAAAAACACTGAATAATGTCCTATTTGAATTAACTCCTTAATATTTTGCAGCTGAGGCCGATAAAAACATCAGCAACTTACTTGAATTTTTTTTATCAATTATTATTGCATAAATGGTGCGATATATATGTGCACAAATAGATCCTGGGAAATTATTTATTAAAACTCACTTAAGTTTTTTCTTATGATGACTAAGCCAACGATGAGAAAATATTTTTTTTATATTTTCTCAACCTTTTTTCTAGAAATTTTTTTTGGGGCCTTTGTGGCACCATACACGAACTAATTGTGAGATTTGGAATAGAAAATTTTTATTGACTTTCCTTTTTGATGCTTAAATCAATAACCTAAAACTGTTATTTAGTCCAGCATAAAACGTCCTGACTCAGCCTTGAAAGACTTTAGACTTTGAATTTATAACATAAAAGAAAAAAAAATTGTTTTGTTCAGGATGAGACGGTTTTAGGTTGTTGAAGAAGAAAAAAATATAAGATGAAAAGGATGATCTAAGTTACGCACGAAACAATGTATTAAAGATGTGAAGAAGTAAGAAAAGGCTTTAAAAAATATTCAGTATACATTTTTTATATTTAAAATTTTTTTTACTGAGCAAAAAAAAAAAGACGAATTGAGTAACAATAGGTTTGAGTGCTCTCATATTTAGTATATGTCTATAGTTTTTAATTTTTTTTCCTGAGTATGATTAATTTAGTTAGTCGTTACTAGCTATTCTTTAGTGGCTTATAGTAAATTATTATAATGCTCTATAGTAAGTTTTTAGAGACGACTACCAGTAGTCCTTGACCGTTGGCTACCCAGTCATTCATAGCCTGTAGCCGCAGCACACTGTTATGAGACCCTGAAACAAAGCACAATATGATGAGCCAGCTCTTCGACTGACCTTAGCACAGATTAAACAATTCTCAGTATAACAACCTGTTTTATTTATCTCTTTTTCCAAAATATTTTATTATAATGGCATGACGTAGTTTGGGGGTGTTAGTTAAAGAGATGGTAGAAACCAATTTTGTAAACATGTACATTACATTGCAACTTCTGGGAAAATTGTAAATCATAACTCCACATGTCTTTAATTTATTGTAATTTCACAATAATTTGTGTCCATTCCCAAACCCAATTTTTAAAATCATACATTGTCAATAATCTTTAAATTATATTATTTAATACACGTATTTTTTTTTTAAATTATATTAGTGTAGTGTTTTTAAAAATAAGTTCTTATTTAGAAAAATGATTTATATACAAATTTTCAAAGATTGTTGACAAAACGTTATCTAATGAATTAATAAATGATATATCGAGTTTTAAGGGTGTGTAATTTTTCCAGCAGTTGCTAAGTAGAAGCATATATGACCTTAAAAATAGTGTGTAATATTATTTTGAATTTTATACATATCTTTATGTATAATATTACAATCAAAATGTAGTTGGGTACCTTAAAAAAAAGAAAACATTATACTTAATGAAACTATTAAATATTTTATTAACAAATCAAAATGTAAAGGATTAGAGAAAAAAAAAAAGGTATAAATCATTTTTTTAACTGAGTCATGAGTGGCAGTGGATTCAAAATTAAAAAGCTGCATTCTTCCAGAGAATTGAAAAGAAAAAAACATAAAATATATTCCGAATTTATTTTTTCGCATTTTAATTCCATTGATTCCTAATCCATTGATATCAATAGCTTCGTATAAAAAAAAAATTGTTTAATTAATTAAATTCAATGTGCTTCTAAAATATAGCTGATTTTGAAATTTAAGTTTTACTTTTGAATATCCCTTAGATAAACAAAACAAGTCCCATATAAATACTATTATGTAAATATTTTACGAAGCCAATCTTTACTTATATTACGCTTTCGTTTATTTAAAAGAATTCTCATTATTTTAAGTTAAATATAATGGAGTAATGAATATAATGTTAATAGTTTTGTATTATCCAGTTTGTTTTATTTTTTGTTTATTGTTTTGTTATAGAGAACTTGTTTTATCTTTTATTTATTGTTTTTGTAATGGAGAACTAGACTTACGTTTTGTTTTATAATTGTATATTATGTTATGAATTTGTACAAGATTTTGTCTTTCACAAATAAAATCAAATCTAAAAACATCTAAGATAAAGAAAAATTAATAAAAAAAAAATTAATAAAAATACAAAATATCTGACTTTTCGGATTCTGTTACTAACCGGAAAATTGTTTTTACACATCATTAAATTATTTAAAAAAATTATATTACATTGTTCTAATAATTCTAAAATTAAATCATCATATATTAATATATACGTCACCTATACTTCATTATATTTTACATGGCATTTTGATTATTAACCTAATGTACCTGCTAAATTAATATTGGAGTTTTTTAAACTAAATTGGCCATGTTTCGATGCCGGATTGCACGGATAAACGGGCTTTTATTCTATCGTATTTTTTACTTCTTGTAATCATAAAATATTATTTTTAATTTTTACATCAATAATTAAAAAACATTACTGATACCCACATGCTGATATGATATACTGCGCGTGTTTTCTTTAAAGCTATCTTAACTATTGTTTGTAGACAAGCTTGGCTTCTATGGAAACTGGTGATAATTTTAAAGATAGTTTCTTGTAGTAATGGTTGCTGTGCTGTTTATTTTTATCTGAACCGATTTGATTTTTTTATATGTTTCATGACGTTTGTAATTAGTTTCTTGATGGCTTTTTAGCATTTTTAAGTCTTAGTTTTTTCATACTTAGACAAAAAGATCAAATTAAGTTTAAATAAAATAAAATTGACTATATTTTATTCTTATTTAATAAATGTACATAAAAGAAGGAAATAGCATTAATATATGCATCCAATGACAAACCTCGTGTACTATCGTAGAACACTCAATAATAGATGTACCTCATTATTTACATTACGGTGATGATCTTGAAGTACGTAGCGAATAGCATTAGGGTCCAACCAGTTGGTTTATCTGTTGTGATGGAATGATTGATTGTGGTTGAGTGTACACAGTCAAACCACGCTCCCCACAACTAAATCAACGTCCAAAGATAATTTAGTTTTCCATTGGCTTCGTTTACTATAGGAATACTACATAACTAAGGAAACTGAGAATTATCATCATTATAATATCAGTTTGGCAAAGTTTGCCATGGCAACAATTTATCAGTTGTTTTATTTTATTTTCCTTCTTTTTTTTTTTTTTCCATTGCCCTTTTTTTGTTATTTCCGTGAAACTCTCGTCGGTTACATGAAGGATTGATTTTTGTTTGTAAATCTGTGTTTGAAGGAGTAATTTTGTTCGATTATCTTTATAAATCAGATGTCAATGTGATTTTTGTCATTTTAAAAGTTTTTCTTCCAAGCTATGGCGCATCTGGGCTTCTCACCTATGAAGAAACTGGTTGTACCTCAGTTGAAATTTTTCGGGCACTTTCAGCGCCTGATGGATTCCGACAATTTTTGTTCTTTGAAGGTAAGTTTTTATTTTATTTTTCCCTTTTAATCTGTCTTGGAAAGTTATCCTGCAATTTTCCGTAGCTGTTTTTGAACACAGATAACTTGAGTACATGCGTTGTATAGTACACTGTACAGTTGAGTCGTTTATTTCTAGAATTAATTCAATTATAGTTCAAAATACAGGAGTTCAGTAAATACTTATTTACTGTATATTGTTTCAGTAATATAGTGGACAGAAATATGTTGTTGTTAATCATTACTTTTAGAGTTGTTGGCAAGTATTTGATCTCATAGAGGATGTAGACACCCATCTTTCAGATTATCTCCTGGGAAGTTGCTTAGGAAATCCGTCCCGTACGTCTATGCGGGTGGACTGTCCTCTGTTATCTGATACCTACTGAGGGTGTTCTGTTCTAGAAGAAACCATATCGATCGATGCCTTATCTATAATTTTTATTGATTCCATGTCCATATTCATTATTTTACTCTAATTATTAATATCATAAAATCGTGATATCCTAACCTCAAACACAGCTGTTTATTTGTTTATTTTATACCTGTTTCATATATTAACCTATTTTATAGTAAATGTATTATCTATTATCAATACTAAAAGTTAAAATTCATTAGTTTTTATTTGATTGGTGTGGTAGTCATAATTCATTCACGATTGAGAACCATAACATTGCTGATCCTCACTAAAAGCTTTCAACTATAATCTAGCTATCAACTTATTTCAATTATCGCCAACTTCCACTATTGATTTTTGTAATGTTCTTCCTTAATCTGAAATTATGATGATGAGGAAGCTTTAAATGCTTCTTTACGGCAACTCCTTGATTTTTAATTAGAAAATAAACTGCATTAGAAAGATCAACTGACGATTTCAATTACGAACTCGTTGAATATTAATAGTTTACCTTCGTTCCTAAGTAAAATAACCAAGGAGATTCATATATTTATTTATGCCAAACACATGTTACTTTTTAAATTGATCATATGGTACACAATGTAACCAAACCATGGCGTTTGTTTACATATTGTAGTTCCTCAAACTGACGTTTGAGTGTCTAATTTAATGTTATGTTTTCCACAGTTTTCTGTATCTTTTAGTAAGAAAATGATAAAGAAAAAGAAACCTAACTATGAATTCTGCAATTTGGCAATTCTTAAAATATTTTACAAAGTTTTAGATTTTACCTCACTCTCAAAGGTGATTGCTATATAAAATACCCAGCGACTATATTTTATAAAATTATCATAAGATGTATTAGAATAAACCTACTATGAAATTATCCTTAGATATTTTTGATGTTAACGTTAAAAATATAATGACTTAGTACTCTCTGGCAATAGATGCAAAAAAAAAATACTCTTCTGTTGATAATAACCATACATATGATAGTATGATTTTCACAATCACATTCTGGTAAAAACGATGTATTCCTATGTATGTATGTCTTTTTTAACAATTATAATTAAGAACAAAACAATGATTTTAAGTATTATTAATAATGTTAATGTATAACATATAATTTTTTGACAATAATAATGGCAATGTATGAGCTCTTGAAGGCAAAAGTCAACCCTGTAGTTTTGAGATATTTGAAATTTCAGAGGTCCTATGAAGTTTTTTAAACATAATTACTGTTTTTATCGGTCAAAGCTAGTAATTCCAAACATATTCTACTATTTAAAAACATTTGTACATAATGTACTGGGTAATTATTTAAATAATTATATTTAAATAATAATATATTATCATTATTAATAATAATAAATTATTAACAATTTAATAATGTTTTTATTAAAAATATATTTTGTTTAGAAACGAATGACTTGCACAACTTTTCCTCATAACGGCTCATATATGATAACAGTTGGTACCTTGCATTTATTATATACCTATAATTTAATTGACCGATTTCTATTACGTTATAGTTAATTATCTCAACAAAAAATTTTATTTATAATAGTCTTACATTATTTTACATATTTTCATTTTGCTAATAAATATGAATAGTTTATTGTTTATTTACTTTTTTTTTTTTCTCACTGGGTATGTCCCTGTCAATAAATAATAAACTTGATAAAGAGAATAGCTTCCCAGAACGCTTAGTTCAGAAGGTTGTAGGTTCGATATTCGCGTGGATAAGTAGTATTTATTTCGCGGCGGCCCCAAGAAATGACTTCTCATTCCCACTCTTGGGCTGTATAGGTCCTGAATGGAGGACTTAGCCAAAAAAAGAACTTCATAAATTCCTTTTTCAATTGACCCCTATTTATATTATTTCAAATTTACTTGTTAAAAAATCAGTTATGTCTAAAGTCATGAAATTACTTTATATGGTTTTCTCAACATCTGGTAACTCATAAAAAGCAATGGCGGGACATTTGTACGCCTTATTGTAAATTTAGGTTACAATAAGGCGTACAAATGTTTGACTTGTTTGCAAAATTATTGTTTCTACTTAGCTTAGGAAAGGAAAACTATTTCATGTTTTGCTGAAGTAACTGGAAGTGATTTGAATTATTTTTATTAGTGGGAGAAAAGTGTACTATTAAGTACATATATTTCATCAATAAATATTTTTCGACTGTGATGTCGCTGTAAAAATCTGTAATACAATAAATACTATTTGAAAATAAAAACCAGGTGAATTTGTTAAAAAAAACAAAATGTTCTTTATATGACTTTTTGTTTTATAATAAAAAAATTAAGAATATTTTTTCCGTCTTTTTCCACATTTGCTGCAATTGTGCACCGTAAATTGAAAAAAAAAAATTTTAAAAATAGGATAGAATCAATTTAATTGGAAAATTTCTTATCATTATATGATCAGCATAAGATTCTGTAAATAAGTAGTAAAAGTAAATAAATATACTGAAATTACTGTCCTGCAAAGAGGGTTCAATACCGCCTCTTGTAATTTTAGGACGTAATTACGCCAACTCACCCTAAAAACAATTTTCTTTTATGGTGACTTGGCCGTCTGTAACTAAACAATTCTTTTCATACATTTTTGCTTTCCTTTCCCTTTCCAAGGTTCCCCCCTCTTCCCTCCGTAGTACAGCCAACTGGTATTCCATTATTTCAATAGTTCCGGGCACTGATCGGCGCTAACCGTTCGGCAGCCGTTGCACCCCGCAGCTGAAGACAACAAATCGGCAGACAGATGAGGGAGATGATTTAGTGGAGCAGGGCGGGCGCTATAATCCGGGCCAGCTGACAGCAGCTACTTAGAGATACAGCGGCTGGGGAGCGAGAGATAAGGGTGGGCGTGGCCCGATCGATCCCGCCCCTTCCCCCTTCGCCAATCCCCTTCCGGCTTTGGCTTCGTCTCCAGGGCAACCCTTCACGGCAAAATCTATACGATACACCGACTTCCGGGCTAACCTTTATAGCTATCGCCTCCGAGTATCGTAACATTTAAGTGATCCTTTGTGTGCGTCCAACTCCTACGCCGCCTACGAAAACAGTAACAGTATAAAAAAATGAACCAAATATAAAATAATTACTCCAACATTTACTTAAAACTACATAACCACTATTTACTAAACCGAACGTGAGAGCTTGCAAACAGTTTTAACAAGTGATAACTTGAGCGCAAAAACTGAACTAATTACCTAATAATCAGTCTAACGAAAATATAATTTATTTTTTAACCTTTCTCTATATTTCTAGATTAATTTAATAGGTCTTGTTTTACAGTTCGCCTATGTATACATTATTCTAATATTTATTTATTCTAAGATCTATACAAATATTTATGGTATCTTTATTTCTTATTTTAGCTGTGCTTATTAGCATGGTTCAATTGAAACAAAAAATAGAAAAACATAAACTTTATTTTAGAACGAAGTCCTTAAAATAGACAATTAAAAAAATAAATAAACATCTCTGGTCTAAAGACATATTAAAATAAATTGATAAAAAAAATATCTATACAGTTTTATCAAAAATATATTTAAAAAATAACAAAGATTGAGATTTATCTAGCAAAACAATATACTCACCCGTTAGTAAAGATAAGAGTGAGAAAAAACACGTCACACATTAAGCAAACAATAATCATTAAAAATTATTATTTAGATACAACCATTGTTGAAAAAAAGTAAATATGCAATAGAAATAAAATTGTTCACTAAACATTGACAAGAAAAAAACCTATATAAATCTTAACCGTTCATAAACAACAATCACGAATCATTATAATTGTAATTATAACAATATTCATTATTTATTCTGGGCCTTAGTGGCTTCGAGTAATATTCATAACTAAACAAGTAAAAATAATGAAATTATAAAACATCCTGAAATATCTCAAATAGTAATAACTTGAAAAAAAAATGGTACTATAATTATTGAAAAAAGGTGGGGGGGAATAATGTTTATATAACTACAATCTTTAAATGAGTATCATAGACATTCAATAAGGCACTAGTTGTAAAAAAAAAAATAAATAAATAAAAGGGAAACCAATAAAATAAAACAGTATATTATGTCATAAATCGTAATCTAATGAAAATGACAAAAAATTGACCCAAAGATAACTTACGAGATTAATATGCATATCATATTTACAAGTTTTAAATAAACATAAAAAATAAAAACAAATAACAATAGCATTTTTTGGTGGTGAAGTTGGTTTTGATGTAAGTTTTTTTTTTTTTTTTATTTGGAATACTTTTGATGGTTATCTAACTTTAAAATTGCTTATTATTTCAATGAATTGCTCGTTTATCAACTTTTGCGGTTACATTGTGTAATAGTTCCTACGAGATATTTGGTATTAAATCTTAATTTATTATTATGAGGATACATTGAGGAGAGCTTATTAATTATTTAAGCATCTAAAAAACGGTAGTACCTATGAACATGACATTATTTTTGGCAGTGATTTCAAAACTTAAATAAATATATATATTTTTTCGAATAGGTAACTTGAAAACTATACTTACATCTATCGGGAAATTGCAGCCCCTTATCCAGCAGTAGTCAAAATTGAAGCACTAACTTCTTCGGCTAGAAGCGGCCTCCTTTAACAGTGTTTTAAAAAGCTTAGAAATATTAATTAAATATTTATGTGTTTGTTTGCGTATAGTTGTTAGTTGGCAAACTATTTACAGAATTTTATCAATTAACTATTCATCTTCATTTTTTCAATTATTCGGGTTGTTCGTCGATAATTAAAGCTTTACTAACCATAATGAATTCTCTAATAGAAACGTTATAATTAAAATCCTATATTTAAATAGCTTGACAACAGTGAACGTCAATTCATTATTACTTAAGTTTCTTTAAACTATTTTAAATGCCAAAAGAATGTATAATTAGAAACGTTTAAGTCAAAAGCACGCTCATAAATTGTGGCTATTATCTTGCTAAATTTGTTTACATTAGATGTCAAGATAACAAGCTCCTAATGAGTTGATTCACAATTAACTCGCTTCGTCAGAAGCAAAAAAAAATTTATATTTATGATGATAAATTATTCATATTTCTTAGGCTATTTACATTTATACTATCGAACGTAGTATTGACGTCTTTTAGAGATTGATACTGTTCAAGAACATTTTTTTCAAAAATCAGTTTTAAGTTTTGACTGATTTCAACGTATTTTTATTTTTAAAAATTTTGTTTTGCTTTAAACATGAAATTTTAACAGATCAGCAATATAATTGAGTGGCTTGAGGAGTGGCGCCAAGAATGTGATAAGCCATATGATTTAAATTGTTCTCGAGAGTAGTTTCACAATATTCTATAATTCTTATTTGATGTTTTATTCAGTTCATATTCCAAAGCAATGGATACATTTGTTGGTATTATGATGTTAGACAAACTTAAGACAATAAATAGAAACAAAGGAGCATTTTGCATAAATTTCTAGTTATCTTGGAAATTGTGGCTTGTCATTTCATATTTAAAGTAAAATAAACAAACAAAAAATATGATTTTAATGAGGGAGATATGTCATTGCAAATTCTTGACATTCAATCAAGGGTTTCTTGATGTATGAATAACGGATATCAACTTTGTTTCTGTCAAGAATACAACTGTTTAACAAAATATTTAAAAGCCGTGTACATGTAATGGGAATACATACACACACGAACACACACCGAATTCGAAATTTTGCACGATTGCAAAACTTCACCTTACTATAAATACAGAAAGCGAAAGTAAAAAGATTCAAAAGGCTCTTGCACAAGTCGGCTTGTTCATTTTATAATTTTTATTTTTATTTATTGATATTTACAACTGTATAAAAAATACAACAAGTAAATTTGATCATAATGACATAATGATATGATACAGCATGTAGAGAAACTACCCAGTAGTAGAACTTTTTAGAAAAAACAGTTTACAATGCAAGGTCCGGAGGCCATCTTCTTTAAATTATTAGTAATACGACAGTTCGATATAAAATTCTAATTTTTAATCTGTATTTAATACTTAAATTAGTGCTCTCATATGAAGAACTGATTATGGTATTTGATACAAACTATAAAGAAAACAAGGTTAAACTGTTTTTGCATAACTAGACCCTTAGATATTTTGTTGCCCCTGGTGTAGTGCAACCCGGTGCGAGCGCCCCATTTACTTTTCCTAAGATATGCCACTAACCACAAGTCCATAGAGGTTTAAGTAAGTGTAGTAGAAAGTTTCTAAGTTCTATTTTGAATTGTCATATAAGTAGTTCCTACATCAGTTTAGGATTTTAATGTCTGATGTTTTTTAATTATATATTGGGCCTAGGTAACCTCTTATCAAATTTGAATCCTCCTTACTTTAGGTACTTTTTATGTCTGAATAAGGAACTCATCCTAAAAAATATGAAGTTTTATTTCTGGAAATTGTTTATGGGCTTAACGATCATCATTAAGATGATAATGATGATTAACCACATCTCACAACTTTCACTTTAGTTAATCATAATTCTTTCATAGTTCGTATTTATACATTTTTATTATTGTTAACTATTTTGCATAGTTAATTGTTGCAAATAAACATAATTAAAGGAAGATTTTTTGAAAATTTGGCATTTGGCTCTGTTTAACAGTTTCAATGGAAATTTGATGGTATGTTGACCGACTGAGTTTAATCGTTTTTTGAGCCTGTTTTGAAATGTTAGTCCAGCTGATTTTATCAAAAAAAGTTGCCGTCATTCCAGGCATTTACCCACCTTAAATTTGTTATTGCAGTTTTGTAAGACATTTCGTTTTTGAGCTCAGCTGCTCACACACAGATCATTTTGAGAGTCTTGGTTATTTGCAATCGGCGACCTGAAACCGGACATATCCGTCGAAAACACGAATTCGAAATTTTTCACCATCGCAATACTTCCCATGTGTGTATAGTTTACATATAGTGCGATTAGCAATTCCAGTACCTTCTTAACTTGTTTTGTTTTTTCTTCTTTTTATTTACAGCCACACCTGTCAAATACAAAACTGGGCAATCTGCAGATTGTTATATTGTGTAAATAAATGACATGTAAAGCATGAGGAAGAAGAGGAACCAGCCTAATTCCTCTTCTATGGCTATTCTTACTTTCTTATGTTTGCAGGTCCCTCATTCATGTTCTTTAGTCTTCTTGTGTTCTCAGGCATTAGAGTCGTGACCATTTGTCCTATAAGTGCGTTTTGGAGTCCCGTTAATTTTTCATGAAAACGTTTGTAGTAAGTTTGTCAGTATATAAAGAGTACCTATTTAACTGATCAAAAAAAATTGCAAGAATGGTTAGAATTTTACTTTTCTTTCAGCCTTGCTACCGTCAAACTTTATGTTTAATTTTATACGTATATATATATTAGGATTAGTAGAGAGAAGCAGACTTGAGAGTGACTATCAGTAGAGATAAAAGTGCCGCTAGGAGAACTGGAAACAATGAGACGCAGAGGTAGATAGAACATGCCCGGATAGCTTTCCAAGCTCATCCCGTTATCTTAGCGGCCAGTTAGCAAGAGCAATTCAACCAATTTACCGCTCGGTAGGTATCTTAACTAACTGCTTTCCTATCGTAGACATTTTCCTTTGTTTGCCAGCGAAAGAATGTCGATTGCGCTCTCAGAAGTATTTATGACTTTATTTCAGAACGTCTCAACAGGCCGGGATTCGGAGTTGCCGTCTTTAAGCAGATTATATTTGAAGAAATGGTATTGTATTGAGTCACTGTTATGTTTCTTAATGTTTTTTTTTTATTAAATTGAAATTTACAAAAATACAACAAAATTTGCTTTTGAATAATATAGCGTGATTATCTCTTCAGAAGAGATTAACTATCGTGGAACTATTAAAACATTTTTTTGTTTGAATGTACTCATGGATCTTCTTTACAGGCCCTTGTGATTCATTGAGGATGGTAGGTGATAAACTAATAGAGTAGATATGCCTGCATGGGTTATGTGGTTTAGAATGTAATCCAAAGCAATAGAGGCGAAAAAACAATTTAAAAAGAAAATTCAGATAATCAACAATTATTGGATAAAATTACCGGGAGTCACTCCAGATCCAAGGAACTAGAATAACTTCTCTCATTTTCCTAGACGCTTTACAACATAATAAAATTTAAAACAGTCATGGTTTTCTCCGATTGAATCGTGTGCCGTCAATAATGTCTTTCGGTACTTACTTTTGCTATGTTCCAATGACACTGCTACCTCAACGTTGTGTCAACTTTCAATTCCGACCTGGGTTCTTAGTTTACAGTCAACCCTATTAAGAGATGAATACTATTACACCCCAAAGATAAAAATAAAATATATGAGTCGTCGATATATCATTCCATGATACCAATAAAGGTGTCCCTTGAACTCGATGGTAATATAGAAAGAACTCATAATGAACTTTGAAACGACAGCGGTTGCCAGGACTTCAAGGTATTTCAGGAAGTGGATTCTGTCCCCTCTTAATCGCTTTCTGGCCATCAGGAACGTTGATGTGTTTTCGTTTTTAAAATGTAACCACGCTGACGAAACTCATCTTCGGATAGCAGTTATTACGCGACTGCCATCGTTACTTTTTCAGTCACCAGCATATATTAAACTGTCAATTGTTACTCACACTAAGGCACTCCATCAAATGTGACAGTTGTAATAAAGTGTTCTTACGGAACTCCTTAAGTTGCCTTTTGGCCTTTTCCTGATGAAAATTTTTTTTTTCACGGATTAAAGGGAGCCGTTCGTCTACTTAAGCCATCTAAGTACCAGTTCTAACTCCCCGAGTCAGAGATGGGAAGTTCGATTCTTATTATTAAACCGATTCCCAACAGTTCCATTGTGATGATTTGATTCTTTTGAACGATTCTTCAATTAATTTTTTTTTTACATTATTTTTTTTTAAAGATTTTTTCCGTTATTTTTTTCTAGTAAAAGCTTTGTTTTTAAAACAAAAATAACTATTATCCAAATTAGTATTGGAAATACATTTTATTAAATATTAATGAATAAAAGTGCAAAAATAAGGAAAGAAAATTTTTCGACAACCAATTTCAATTCGCCTTGATATTCTTCTTCAATTGCCCCAAAGTAAAATAAATCTTCTGAATTATTGAATCTAACATACATCATATTATGTTGAGGTTCTAAAATTAAAAAAAAAACTCCCTATTTCTGGCTTTGACTGCTCAGACAATAGTTAAACCCTTTTCTGAAAAAAACGTGGGTGCTTATTTATTAGCTGTTCTCATTTTCTGTGTTTTATATTGTAATACAATAATCAAATTAAAATTATTTTTCAAATACCTCACGACAGCTTTTTCGACTTTCCAGATTAGAGAAGTGATACTGAATTTTTTTTTTTAAATTTATTTATTGATACAACTGTGCATAAACACATCAAGTAAATTTGAGGAAATCATAATGGTATGGTACGAGCATGTAGAGAAACTACCCAATGGTAGCACTCTAAAAACATTTTTACAATATAAGGTCTCAAGGCCATGTTCTTTTCAGACGTCTCGGAGGATTGTCCGGAATAAAAGAGGAAGCAAGATTAGAAACTAATGGGTTTGAGTGGTTAGGGAGTTTGTAATGGAAGGATTGATATCTGATTCGGACTAGAATGGAACATTAAGGTCTTTGTAGATGATTTTATTTGTGACTAAGTAGGGAACATTTAGGATTTTACGAAGGATTTTGGATTGTAAGGATTAGATACGATAGGAATTCGAAGGTTTAGTGGAGCCCAAAGCCTAACGCCGTATGTCCAGATAGGCCTTATAATTGTCATGTAAATCAGTCTTTTGTAATGAATTGGAAGTGTGGACCGTTTGTCAAGTAAGTGCTGTAATAGTCGAAATCGACGTGCAGTTTCCTGTCTTGTGTGAGGGTTCCAGGCTAGTCGTTTGTCCAGATTTAGTCCAAGGTAGCAGATCTGTTCAACAGGGGTAAGGGCAACATTATTGAAGTATACTGTAGGGCAGTCAGTAGGTTTACGACGTAGAGTAAAAGTAATTTGATGTGATTTGTTGGAATTTATTTTAGATACGGGAAGGAAATCTTAATTATTTTGTGCGAATGACTTGAGAGCACGATTGTTGGCTTTTTAAACCGATTTCCTGTTCTGAGTTAACTTATACTCGTATGCTATGTCAAAGATGAGGATAACGTGGTATATTTTTCTAACTTTGAAGTCCGCTGCAACTTTCCTGCGGTTGCCGTCTGGCCGCTTCCGTGACCTGATTGATTGTTTCCGGTGTATTTTTTTTAAAGATAACCTGACTGCTCGCTTAGCCTTTCCTCTCTTAATGAGAGGGTGGAATATCCTTTTCTCAAAAGAAAAGCCAAAAAGTGGGTGATTGGCCACGGAGCTCATGTTTACATCGAAGTCAATAGGAATGTTGGCAATTGTAAACTAAACTGAAACAGAAGGTAACCAGTGATTGGCTCATGTCACCTCTGCCCGCCCCTAAAGGTCATCATAAGACCTTTTTGGCTTCACTTTTCCTGGCTACTTACCACTTCGTTATTCATCTTCCTCTAAACTTAAATAAAACCTTTGAACTGTAGCAGTTCAATTTATGTTTTATTTCTCCTAATACTGTAAGAGAGAACTTTCGACTTAGTTTTAATATTTTTTATTCTTTTAGGAATATTCCTAGAGTTCTATGCTATTGGATGATATTCTCATGTTCTTGCTTGAAATAAATATGAAAAACCTCCTTTCCCAGAGGCGGAAGAAAATAGCCTCTACAAAAACAGGTCCCTAAAACCTGCACCCTTCTTAAACATCTAATCATTAGAAGGACAGTGATCCTTCCATTGTCAACTAAGCTTTTAATCGTCAGCATTTAATTTATAGCGCCATGGCCATTTTCCAATCTTTAGGCCTTATAACTAGGGTATCATTTTATCTTCCTAGTCAAACTCGTTCCTCAACCTACCCTTTCATTAGTGAACATATGGACAGGTTAACTGGGGCCTAAGTGGCGCCTCAGGTGCTAGAGGGATTAATTCCTCCCTCCCCCTCCTTAAAGCTATGAATATTCGACAGCGTGCTTAACCCTCTTTCGTCACCTCACCTATTTACAGGAGTCTTGAATAAATCTAAAATGGAAATGTATCCGGACACAAGTGACTCTCAAGCACTCAACAGTATCATACTTGTCAGACCGAGCTATTTTCAGTTCGTTTTCATTTTAAATAATTTTGATTTAATGAATTAATGAATTGCTTATTGCATTTCATTTTTCAATTAATTAAAAAATAAATCTTGGTTCTTATCTGTAATAAAAAGTTATTTAAATTTAAATGAAAGGAATATGGTCCGGGTGCGGTCAAGAAAAACTAAAATATTAGAAATATACTAATTTAATGAGCCAACGTTTCGCCCCACGTTGCAGGGCTTCTTCAGGGCTATTTTGATTAGTATTAAATTAGTATATTTCTAATATTTGAGTTTTTCTTGACCGCACCCGGACCATATTCCTTTCATCTTCACACACGGTCAATCAATAATCTTCCATTATTTAAATTTAATGTTTTGGTCTCTCAAACTGTCACTGTCCTCAAAAATATAATTTTATGGCAAATGTATCATTCAATTAATTAAAAAATGTTTACCTACTAAGCTATACTCGGGTTTATTTGAACAGATGGCAACTGGCCCTGATAATTTCTATTAAAGCGTACATATAGATTGAGACGAAGGACGTTTTGATAAAGGAGTCCGATAAATAAAATCCAGCCTGTTGAACATACATCTCCAAATAATTTTAAAAACAACTATCACACGATTTTGTTCTCGTTGGATGTGGATTTCAATATACCCGCTATTGGAACCCAAGCCACAACCGGAGTAAGTTTACGGTCACATAATAGGCGGATCATTACCTTAATCTGTGGTATCAATGCTGCCTTCCGATATCGTAGGGAATATTATATTCATATTTTAAACCGCTAACGTTACTATTTCGGAGCCCATGACTTTTTTTTTCATGTATCTGTTATGTATCGCGAGGGAAGGAATATTCATAATTTGCGATGAATAATTTTGTAACATCTATACTTATAATTATATCACAGCGTCCCTAATGGGGACTTCAACGGAGGAAACAAGAATCAGAGTAGCGAATTTGTTTACGATTGGCACATAGAGGTTCAAAGATACTTCGAATGAACGGCACATTCATTTTATTACCAGCTTTTGTTTTCATCTGTTGTCGTAGAGTTTTTATTAAAATTTTATTATATATAATAGCATTATTATTCTTTTTTGACATAATTATAAAATATAGTGCAAAAATAAGGAAAGAAAATTTTTCGACAACCAATTTCAATTCGCCTTGATATTCTTCTTCAATTGCCCCAAAGTAAAATAAATCTTCTGA
>NW_027109134.1:258194-307772 GCF_000696795.3 Halyomorpha halys
TTAATTAAAAAAATATTTATTTATTCTAAAAAAAAAAAATGCAAATTATTTATCTAATGAGGTGAAGTGAATAACTCTTCCATAATAACTTTTTTGTATTCAATTTTAATTCATCCATTACAACGTTTCTAGGTTATCGCCCCATCATCAGGCACTCCTAATAATTAAAATTAAAATCTGTACCACTACAACCTATCACAGTTAGGGGTTCAGTTCTTTGTAAGGAAGTACGGTTACTAGACCAACGATTGTGTAAGGAGGTGATTTGGTCAGAATTACGGTAATTAAGGGTACCCAATTTAGGAGGCTTGGTGAACCCCAGGAGGGCTCCAGAACCCACAGGGTTGACTCACGGCTACAGTGTAACAGAGAAAATTTTTTATGCCCAGCTGGATTCGATCCTGGGTCTTTGGAGTTAGTAGGATCGTGCCTTACCGCGGTGCCACCGCGCTCCCTTTAACACTATTATGTCCTATAATTTCAAATTATATAAATTAATTTAGTGTCCTTATTTCGTCTTATATACATAAATCACAATAGTCTTTATTACTATCTAGCTATATAAAAAAACTAATTTCATATTTAAAATAAGTAGAAACTAATTACACAAAACAATATTATTAACTTCATTCAAATTATGGTTATTCTGACATTATTAGACAACAGTAATGGCTTGTGATTTATATATATTAGACTAAATAAGGAGCCTGAATTAATTTAATTTAATTTAATTAATTAATAATGATGTTAAGAGTGCCTAATGTTGGGATGATGGCCCCAAAATGTTGTAATGGATGAATTAAAATTAAAAAAAAAAAGTTATTCACTTCACCTAATTACATAATTTTACAACTCGTCCAGTTAAATAAACCTAAATTACTAAGCAAAAAATTTATTTAAATGCGAAAATATTAATTGAAATAAATAAGATACAGATACCTATAAGATAGATATTATTTTTATACTGATGTGTAAGCACCCTAGAATTCGACCGAGTGTTATGTTTGGTTCGGACCTCTGAGGATTTGGGTTTGGAGGAGGGTGTCTCATTATGATAAATTATTTATCTCATCTTTGTTTGAGGATAAAATAAAATATTCATATAATATTTGGTTTAAGGTAATTGTGAAATAAAATTGTTCAAATTATGTTTTAGTTTTATTTTTAACATCTGAAAATAACCAGTGCGCAAGTTAATATATATTATTTTTGAATTTGATAAAATATTTAAATACAGATATAAAATTGGCGTAACATTGTTTATCTTTCTTAATTTGGGAAAATATTTAGAGAAAAAGCTTATTAGATGCAAGTTAACTAGTTCGATAATTAATCTGTTTTCCCTGATACTATCTTTGATAATGTCTAGATTGTCACAGTGGAAGTAGTTCGGACGAATGATTTTTTTGTGAGCCTCGGGAAACGTGGGCCTCATCACAAGGAGACCCAGACCTGATTCGTTGCGCCCATAAATCCCCGACTGTTTTGGCTGTCCCCAAAGGCAAAAACTCCTTCCCTTCCCTCGATAAATATTCAATATTTTCACGGCAATTCCAACCCGATCTCTACGGCTATCGGGTGTCTGTCACCACACTACGGCCGTCAAGATTACTGGAGGCGTTACTCGGGATACCGGAAAAGTGGAAAAAAATATTTAACGTGTAAAACGCCTTGTCAGGAATTCGGAGAACAAAATTACTAATTCCATTTATAATGGGCTCTAGGTAATGTAGCAGTGCAGTTTGTAAAACGTCTGATTTTTTTTTTATTGAATTTATTAGTTGTTTTACTACGATTCTATTACTATTGAAAACTCGTAGCTGCTCGATCTTGAATAAAAATTTTAAGTTAGGGATTTCTTAAAATTTGAATTGTATTTAATGCCAAAATGTAGTTTATGTATGAAAATTACTATCCATCTGATAATTATTTTTTTATTTTGGGAAAACATATTTTGGCCCCTTAAGATTAACAAAGATCAACATAAAACCAAAAAATCTTATAACTTTCACTTACTTCCCTTCTTAGTTATAGGATAGTTAAAATATAGATCAAGTGAAAATTTAAAAAATAACTATTTAATAATCACTATAACATGAACTGGCGAACACACTAGGCTTATGCCCGGGCGATAAATAGGTAGATGTTAGAAAGCTTTTTACTTTACTTATGCGCTTCATCGTTCTCCATTACCTTCTACAACTTTATATGATAAATATTATTTTTTCTCAAAAATCTTTGGCTTTCAAATGGTATATAGTACATCTATATTGCTATTCATATTTACGGAAATAGGATTTCATTTTCAAAAAACAAAATAGACGATTAATTATTTTATAGGTATTTTAGAATAATTTTTTTTTGTTTTTGTTTTTGGAAATTCGGTATTTAAGGCCAGCCATATTATTTCAATAAGAAAAAGAGGACGTCAAAAGAAAAGATGGAATGTTCAAGAGGATGGAAGGACCCCTCTGGTGGACAGGGATGTCTGGAAGGGGAAATGGAAAGAACTCGCCTCCCAATAGGGCTGGTCACCCCGAGAAGTGCCGAATATTACTCCCGAAAGGGAAGGCCTATGCAGGAAAGGATACAGGAGAGGAGAGAGGGAGGAAGAAGAGAAAATTGATAGAATTTAATTTTTTGTCAACTATTATTTATTTTTTTTTTTTTCTCTCTATCTTCTTTAAATGTTTATATTATATTTTGTAATGATTTAATTTAATTGCATAAATAAAAACGCTATTTTCATTTCATTTCATATTATGCCACCCAGGTGATGTTAAAGATCAATTTTACATAGGTACACCAAGTTTCATCAAAAGCCGTTCTGGAGGAGGGGTAGAGGGGGGGGGGGAGGGAATTGATTCTATAAAGTGATACTTACAGCCAGTCGATTTTATCGTTGCCTTAACATACCAAGCATACACATGTCCTAAATATGTAATTTCATTTTCGCTCGACCTTTCTTTTTTGAGCTTGGTTGTTCAGATACAGACAATTTTACAAGATTTATTTCGAGAAACTTTGAAAAAGTGTCTAAAACTGGAAAACTGCGTGAACCTTTGACCTTTCTGTTGATCAAGCATGTTATCACTTGTCAAATATAAATATTTTTGGTAAGTAAAGAAAACGCCAAAGATATCCGATGGTGCGAGTCTACAAGAACACAAAGAGAAATTGAGGGGTTTGGAAAGTTATTTTTATGTTTGAGGGGGCGTCGATCAGTAAAAAACTTGGACAGAGGCTGTCAACCGCACACCTACAGAGTACTCAAGGCGTCGAATTACTTATAGTGCTTGTTTTTGGGCGAATTAATATTACCATTGCAATAAATTTTATTGGCTAAATGTTATCTTAGATACTATTAGGTTGATGATACTTTAACTTCGTTTGTCTAGCTGCTAATCAACAATATTGGCAAAATTGTGCTGTCTCTCAGAAAACACTCACAGCAAAGCTGTTTAGCTTCGAAATACACTTTGGTTAAATTATTAAGGAATTAGTAGTGTGGCCTAGTATTCTATATCCGGACAACGTTTAGTCGGAAATTGTAACTTCAAAGCCCTGTTTCTCAACACTGTGCTTATAGCTGTTATAACCTAACCTTATCAAACGAATGTAACTGAAAGTAGAAGTAACAAGCTCATAGTAATTCGTGCGATATATTTTTTTAAAAGTGAGATCTATAAATGAAGAGCTATCTCTAAAAAGATTAGGACTCAATGCAAAATTTAACAGAACGATTATTGAGAATAAACAAATTCTTTCGGACTTAATCCAACTTGGAGTATTGGATGAATATGTCCTTAATCTTTAACAAAGGCTCTCATGTACCAAAACTGAAAATATTTTCAATGTCGTCAATAGTAAGACTTTTTTATCTCCAATAGGAAGGATTATAATGGAGGGGGTAAGCTGGTACAAAAAGTGAAGTCAAAAAGACGGGCCAAAAAGACCGTAGCAGAGGAATAGGGGAAGAAGAGTACGAGCCAATCACCTTCTATTTTAGTGGCATATTTTCTCTGTTGAACAATATAAATTTTCTCTTCATAACAATTATAGAAACAGACCTAAGAGCGTTTAAATTCACACCAAAAGTGTTGACAAATGTTTCTGTCACAACACTTTTAATTAATCCTGATATAAAAATTTCTTTGATGTTTTAGAATATGTTGAAATTTCATAGTCCTTGCTGACATATATATAATATATGTCAATTAGAAATACTAATAATATCTAATTTCGCAAGAAATAGCTTTATCGTGTAAAGGAAAGCATAATTCCAATGAAGAGCCTGGCAAAACGTTTTACGTCATGAAATAATGTTCAGTAGACGATTCACTTATTTTTATGATTATGATTATTTTTATCGCCAATGATTCAGAAACATCACAAACGTTTAAAGCAGTTATCGAAATCACAACCTACGTATTGCCCATTAAATACAACTACGTCCGAATTAGAAAAATATCGGTTCTTAATTGATTAACTGGGTACGAACTTTTAACTACGTAATTTCAATTTGTTTTAAACGTTTTTCTCTATTAATTATTATTTTTATCTTCATGAAAAACCGTATCTTATCTTCTTAAAGGAATTTTAATCGATATTCTTATTTATGATAAAAAATGACAATAACTTTATTTAATCTAAGACTTTGTAACGTTTAATGATAGATAGAATTTATAATTCATTCTTTCTGAAGCATAAATTTCTTTAAGAATATGTATTTTTTAAACATTTGTATAGATAATAATAAAGACATAAAAAATCTATTTGGTGCTTATAACCACATTTTATAATCCAATATCTTCAGGGCTTCTGATATTATTGTAAATCAAACTATGGTTCCAACCGGAAAGGCTCACCAATTTAACTAAGAAGGTCATTTCTATTGACTGATTTGATTAACATTTTCTTCAATGGAACTTTTGACCTAAAAAGAAAAAAAAATGAATAAGAAAGACACACTCAAGTTGAACTAATCAGCTCTTGAATTATGGAAGGTCTAAGTGTTGAGGTCTGAATAAGTTGGAAGTCATCAAAATGGCCTGCTGCCGCTGAACCAAACCCTGAGGAAATAATTTAGTCAAGGAGATAGGATATTATTTAAATTTATTTTGAAAAATCAGAAAAGGAGATTTAATTATTCTGATACAGAATGAAAATACATGGGAGAAATCTGATTAGGCCACTTAAAATCAGAAAATTAACTTATAAGTTGAAAGATCCAAATATCATGTTAAATTTATTATTATTTTTTTTTTTATATATTTTAGTTACAATCTTTATAAGTTATAATCATTAAAAGTCGCACCGAAAATTTTAGTTTGTCTATGGTGCTTGCTGTTTCCTTAAGTACAGCTATATAGGTAAGGTTGGGAAGTGGTGAGGTAATTAAAAACCCCTCCTATATTGTCACTAATAAAAATCAAATTTATGAATTCGGTTGATTATTCAGTGATAGGTGAGGCTGATGAGACACTTGCAGTTGGGGTCAAAAGTTCCACTGAGTTTTTTCTTTATATAGTTTTTTTATACAAGTTTTTACTTCTTCATAATGGCTACGGAGTTTATTATGAAAAGAAATACAATAATAGAATAATATAAAATATTAAGACTATCATTAATAATTTATTTCTGCTTTCACTTATCTATATTATCTATGTTTTATGGGGATATTGGGATTGTGCAAAATTTCGAATTCGAGTTTTCTTCAAAAATACAAGTTTTGATTTACCCTGAGTTCAAATAACCAAATCTTGCAAAATGGTCTGTCTGTGTGTAAAAAGTCTATCTCGAAATAGCATACCAAGGCGGGTATATGCCAGGGATGCTCTAGTAACTTTTACGACATTTCTATAAAATCTACTTTATAGAATCGATTTTTCACAAAAACGGCCCTAATGAATTGGAATAAACTCGGTACATCTATGGAAAATCAAGTGGTCTTCAATATAAGCTGGGTTTTATCCTCATTTAAATTATCGGATATCGTTTGAACGCTAAATATTTAAAAAAACTTCTTCTAAAGTACCTTTAATTTTGTTTATATGGAATTATAAACCATCTCTTATTGTTAGTAGTAATATAAAATGGATAAATATGAAATATGACAGAATTTTATTGATAACTTAAGGAGAAAACGATTTTCTCGCAACTAACCTAAAACAGACTGGGACTTCGTAAAAAGCCGAAAGCGCCCGATATCTTCCGAACTCACTCCATAGTACAAGTTGTTGATTAAACGTTCGGTGATGAGAACACTAGATTTTTTGGAAGAAATCCATGTTAATGCTTTGAATATACTGTCCGAAACTTAAGCGTTTCCAGTCTTCAAATATAAGAGAAATGACGCAAGGACTACAGATCCCCCACTTCAGAAAAAGTTTTTTGTTTAATAAGATTTAATTCCATGTTAAGTTCACATCTAGTACAAAATTAGATCAGAATCACTTTGTAAAACAATTATATAATATGAATTTATGGTTTTCAAGCAAAAATAACCACAATGAAGTACTAAAAAGCTTTTATTTATTTTTGTCTGTTACCTGGGGATGTTTTAGTTTCATGTATTTAATACTGTAATATATTAATTTCTAAATTACATTTTTTATTTTAAAGATATGAGGAATAAATCTTTAATGTGGGTCCACAAATAAAAATCCTCTTTTAAAAAATATTGATATTCTAAATTTCCGTGACATGTAATGAAATTACCTAATATTAAGTATGTTTTATTCTTTATGGAAGTTTCTTTATTTTTTAATGGAGAATTTCGTTTGTATAAACTTTTTTTTTTTTAAATACTCAAAACACTGGTACATCCAAGAGACAGAATTTCTCATCACATAATTGATTTATAAAACCGGAGCCGAATCCCCTTCGTTTTATTGCATGAGGGAGTTTTTAATCTCTTAATTTTCCAAATTTTATAAATTTATTACTTTTATTACATATTGATCTTCATATGTCATCTAAATTTTTTTCTCTTCCTTCTTTTAGGCTTGTGGCTAGGGGTAAGTCACCTCGTTTACCCCTCCGTTCCTAGCCTCTGTTACCAATCAAACATTAAATTTTAGTAACTACCTTCAACTAAATCGTGAGTTAATGTTAGAAAGTAACTGTTTGGACGATTAGATATTTTTTTAAACGAATGGAAAGCAGACTAGTTGGAGACAAACTGAGAAATTTCTATGTACATATATTTAATTATTTATTCAAGCGAACTGTTTTGAAGAGAAGGGTAACCTTGCTCTTTTTTAATTTAGATTTTGTCCCTGAGCGGCAGAGCCTCTCTACTCGTTAGGTATTATTTAACCTCAAGGATTGTCATGTCACATTTCCATTGAAATATATTCGTTTTCTTTTTCTTTTGACGCGTTCTTAACAACTCCTCCTTGACTCTTAAGACACAATGGCGCCTGAACGAAACTATATCCTGTTTAAAAGTATTGTGAAAGTACAGTATATGTATTTAAATTTTATTTCATTTTTATTGAACATTCTAATTTTTTTTTTTGTACAACTTAGATTCTTAAAATATATTGAAAATGATATTTAGTTTTAGGTTGTGATCGGAAAACTTAAAAAACTGAAGAAATAATGTTTTTTTTAAATTTAATTATTTTATTACGTGTTAATGATGTATATTTGTGAGGATCTTGAGGTTCAGTTAGTAACAAAACTATATTATTGCAACGTTTTGAGATTTTATTGTTCGCATATTTATGCCCTAGAGGAGAAAACAGCTTAAAAAAAAAAGGATTTATAAACTAATTATTAAACACTACAATACAGAATACAAATTGAGATTAATAAAATATTATAACTAAAATTAATTAATATTGGAAGAAGATAGTTGACCGTATGAAGTAGATTGGAGGAAGATAGTTTCGCTCCACTTTGCAGGGCTTCGTCAGGGCTGATAAGAATGAAGTTCTTCGAACTAACTTGAGTTGACAAACAGAACTTCATTCTTATCAGCCCTGACTAAGCTCTGCAAAGTGGGGCGAAGCGTTGGTTAGCAATAAATAGTTTTCTTTTCCTATTTTGATACCTTTATTGACCGCTACCGGGACTAAATAAAACAAAATACCTGGACCTCCAAAATAAAATTAATTAGATAGAAACATTAAACACAATTATTTGGTAACTGATGTATTCTAAACTGAATAACTGTCCATTACAAACAACGCGCACAACTTTTACTATATATTATTATACTATGGAATACCAAGCAAGAATAAAACGGAGAAAGGTTAGTATGGGTTGTAAACAATTGGGTACTAATTAGCATTAATGATAAACTGCTCAGTAATTATTTTTTCGTTTTTATTGTAATTTGTGAAGAACTATGAGATCCTCCAGGGGTAAAAATGGCTCTGGTCAGGGAATCTACTCAAGGGACAAAGTTTTCTCATTAAGAATGCCACAAATAAAAAATAAAAAAAAGCACTCATCATGATTATGAACACTAACAACTAAACATTAACTTGAAACAGACTGTTTTATTGGTTGAAAAAATGACCAAATGGCTCACTGGTCCGTTAGTGTAAAAATGATATTTTATTATTTGTTATCTATCAATTATTTAAATTTAATATTTTCTCAAATTTATTTTTTAAAATAATTTATTACTAAAACAATTAATATTTGATTTTAGCGAAAATGACCCAACGAATAGTTATGAAATTCAGATCAATTGTTCTCTTAAAAAAATTAAATGATGTCTAGGATAAAATTTTAAAAATATATACACATTTATTCTCTTTTTTTATTTACAGCTTCCCCAATTAAAAAAATATAGATAAATAGTATTACTATTATATATATTATATTTAGTGTAATAACAGTTATATAGTAGTATATGGGTGTTATTATATAATGAATAGGTTATTATAATAGTAGCTATAAATTGTACTGTATTTTATATCGCCTAAAGTTTTAGTTTTGATGACGTAATACATATTATAAAATAATTGTTTTATTTAAGAATTAGAAACCGTTTATCAAAATGGTATTGGATTGCACCTGTTACTCAGCCACCTTTTATCCTGAAGAGGACGCCTCATTGACGGCTTTGGTCTCGGTTCTTCTTTCTAAGCCATTGCTTCCTCATTGGAAGCTTTAACAGCCCTTAACGCTGAAAGTCTGTCAGTTAGAAATATCTTGGGAAGTGCACAATACTATCCTTATTTGTTGAGGATTAAATGCATTTAATCTTGTAGTATTTCTTACAAATTATTTTATTGTTTATTTCATAAATCCTGAAAAAAAATTAACATTAGGCTATAGATTCCTTCTTTTTTTTAAATTTTACTTTGATATTATTATTTATTTATTTTTTTATGTAGTCTAATTGTGGAGAAATTTTACTGGCTATTATTTAATGCTTGAGCTAGGAACTGATATTCATTACAGTTAGTTAACTCTTTTACTGCTGGAGGAAAAAGAGATGCCTATACGAAGATAACCAAATTTCAACCAAATTATTCCGGACAAATTTCAAGATTTTACTTTGTTTTAGAAAAAGGCTCTTAAAAATTAAACCAAAATCAATATTTAGATAATTCAAAAAGCAGTGTATTAAGGACGAGGCAGAGAATAAAACAATGAAACTAATTTTTCTATATTCATAAATTATCATAAAGAAAATTAAAAATGAGTTCTCTCTTACAAAACGTATTTGCACATACGAAAAGTTATCTTTTCATCATAACTTTATATAGACCATTTATTACAAAGTATATACTTCGCAATTTAAATATATTTCGTAGCAAAATAAATAATATTGTATAAAAGAAATAGAGAATAACTCCAAGGTATATAGTAAGAGCACGGATTATCTCATTCGAAACAACAGTTTTTTAGGTTGAAAACTATTCTTTTTATTATCTCGTAATGAAATCAGACCATTAATTACGTATTATCAATTTATTTTGAGTTAGAGTTTTCTCGCAATGGGAATAGTAAAGCGCTACAAGATGCGGGCCAATATGTCTGTCACTAAAAGATTTAATACGGCTTGCCGATTGCCACAGATTGCTGTGAGTAATGTTGTAAGTCGACTCCGACGAGCAATGACCAGTTCTTCTCTTCCCGACCATCTTTTCTTTATTAACTGAGTTGCTTTATTAAAGGGCTGAAACTAATTAGTTTCATACTTTTTTAATTTTTAATAAACTCCGGGGTGTATCCGGAATGCCCTGCCCTCTGGCTGGCACCGATACTACTCAAATATGTGTTGAATTCAGTTCAATACATTTTATCAACAAATCCTCGAATATAGAAAAAAATAGTTTATAATAAGTAAACCCCCGCCCCAAAAAAACCCCACTCCATCCAGAATCTGATCATGAGGAACAGACTAGCCGATGGTTGTTATATTTTAAAAAAATCTTAAGTGAGTAACACATTATTATTAAAAAATGACAGCAATCCAAAAAAGAGACTAAAAGGGCCTTGTGTACAAATATTCATTTACTGTTATTATATTTATTTATAATTATGAATAACATAAATATATAATGTAGAGTAGAGATAAGTAGTGATAGGACATCTCACGTCAACAGTGCGACTCATATTGAAGTTACAAGCAGTTAACATTTAAATAACCTATAGAGGTTAGTAGTCTTCACTTGATCTGTTATATCAGATATTCCATGTTTTATTCTTATGTAATCTGGTATTGGCGAAAAGGTGGCCAGTTTGTTAATAGCGATTTGTGAAACTGAAGCCTTAAGTAATAGTATATGAAATAATAGAATGAAATAATGAAGTAGAAGAATAAAAATTGTAATGAAAGACATGAAAACAAATTGTTAGGATATGGATTGCATGGTTTTTGTTTTAATCTGTCATTTGGCCAACCAAATATATTTAATTAAAATGCGTTTTATTGATTAACTGTGTACTGTCTACTGTGAATGCTTATCTTTGTTTATTATGAAATTTTATATTTTTTTATTTATAAAATTGATAATTCAAAGCAAAAATAAGACTTCAATAATTAGCAAATACTCAAAAACTTTTTATTTTATATGTCAGCTCATTAAGATGTATAGATGGTTATACTCTTTAATGTATGGTCCCTACTTAAATTCATTAAATTGTTAGGATATAGGATTGCACAATGTCAAATAAAAGTCTTAAGTTTGGAATTTCAGTTAGTACTTAACAAGTCAGATGGGTATAGAGGTAAGGCGCTGAGCTACTAACTCCAAGGTCAGCCCTCTCTGGCTCAGTGGCTCCTTATAAAAGTACTGAACACTTCATGGGTTGTAGCGGTTGACATCATTATTTATCTAACAAATCAACGTTACGACAACTCAGACTTTACTAGAGCGCAGGAAAAGACAGGCTCATATAAATGCAGGCAAGATACGCAACATTTTTTTCCTCCATTTTTTGATCCCTACAATTATTAAGGTTTATTATTAAGCAATAATGCCATTGTTATCCTTCCAATTGCTAAATTTTCGCTAGAAATTACCAATTTTATAATAATTGCCCTAAGATTTGCATTCTTGATCTTACGACTGAATACTGAAGTTTATAGCCGATTGTCATAAAAAGAGCTTTACAACAGTTACACTGAACCAATTGCCGTGGTGAAATATGGATGTTGTACCGTCGCCCGTAAGTCAATTCCATCAGAGAGCTGTGAGCGGAGAGATTTGCAGCTAAGCAGTAAACGGAGGGCTGAATGAACCCAGAGGAGCAGTAACTTACTTTCACACTTTATAAACTACGCCGGCCCATCCGTTCCATTCGCTTTTTTCCCACCTCCAGAGACCGGACACGTCACTCAGGGATTTGCATTTAGAAGGCCTAGCTCTTTGTTTTGGAGGGTCAGCTCCAAGAGCATTACGTCCTGGCTCAGCTCTTCTCAAGTGTCCATTCCAAAACTGATCATTATCAAGAGTAGAACCTAAGAGTCATGAAATCACTCAAAGCATATTAACTTTACTAAAAGCATATGATGTGCATTAATTGTTTCTACGATTTTATAAAATAAAATCCTCTATCAAGTATGAAATAACGTCAACCAGTCAACGTAAAAGGAATAAAAAAGATACTATTTAGTAATCTTTATCAAATATCTGCTGTTCAATTTCTTCAGTCTTCGAGAAGAATAATCAAATTCAATTGTTCGAACAAATTTATAGAAGATATATCAGGCTGCGGCCATATTCCAAAACTATTTAGGAAAAAGAGAAATTTTAGGATATTAACCATATCAACTGTAAGTTGTCAAAATTGTTGGAAAGTTTAAGATTTGATCATCCCTCTACAATAAAATGTAGGAACTTCCTCGATTATAATCATAATCAGTCTGTCAACGTTTCGTTAAGAATTGTATGAAATTGTAAAGTGTATCTTCCCTCTTCGCTTGTTGCGATTTTTTTACAATCATGCCAATTTAATGCCACCTATAAATGTTCGTGTATGTGTTATTTTTCCTCTATTGTTTTAGAGATAAAAAATATAGTTGTTCTAATTATTTCAAATTAAAAAATGATTGTACATTGAAACCTTTATCAATTTATATTAAAATAAATGGAATGGTAAGTTCTAACCCATAGCAGCTTTATAGGTAAAACAATTTTTCGTAACATTATCAATTTTAATATAATATTTTTTTTTAATTATAGTGATATAGCATTTTTTTTAAAGTATGCAGCATCTTATAAAAAATTTGCATAAAAGCATTTATAAGCATTTTATAAATTTTCTACATAAAAGCATACATCATTTTTAAATGGGTCTGAAAGGTCATTCAATGAGTAAATAAAGGGCGCTTGGAAGTTTAAGGGTTTTTAATCTTCCCAGAAGTTTGTGTATATTAAAAAACATTTAATATGTATTCCTACAACCGATGAAGGGTCAGAAGTGCAGTTCTTTGTAATGAAGTACTGTTACTAGACCAACGGTTCTGCTAGGAGTTGATTTGGTCAGAACCATGTTCGATCGCCAGATTTTACCCAATTAAGGATACCCACTTAATGCTGCTGGAGGGCTCCTGAACTCATATGGCTAAAGTGTAACAGAAAATAAATATCTGCCACAGCCGAATTCTAACCCGAGTTCTTGGATTTAATAGCACAATGCCTTACCACTCAATTATTATTATATTATTCATATCAATTATTGTTATCAAACATATATATAAAATGTAGTTATTACAATTTGTTACGAGATATAAATTTACTCTATATATTCATGCATGGCAATGTAAACTTATGTGCGCCTCACTTCGTGTTCTCTGCTGTCTAATTTTTTCCTTATCACCGAGACGTAAAATAATTTAGCCTCTTCTGAGGACTGTTATTTGTCCCATTCTTTCCGGACTATAAGCCCGGGCAAGCTTCGTCCTCCGTGGAACAGCGTTAAAGGAATTTTAATGGTTCCTTCTTCTCCGGTCCGTCTGTCGGTCCCGTGGATTTCTCGTTTTTTTATTCCTTTTTTTCTGATGTCCGGCCGAATGTCGAAGAGGTTTCAGACACAGTTTTTTCGCAGTCTGGATCAGCACTCAACGTTGATCTTTGGTACTAAGAATTCCACAAAGCTATGTTTAATACTGTTTATTTATATCTATAAAATTATTTAATGTTTTAATTATTTTTTAAGTCCTCAATAGACATATTTGAGGTCGAATTTGGATCTCATGTTGTTTTTTTATTTACTATTTTTAAATAATAGTTGATGGTGCGTCAGCACTAAAGAGGAATTATTTTGTAAACAGTATATTATTAATTTTTAATGAGTTGTTCAGGAAAATGGTCTAAAATAGTTTGAAAGCAAAATACTGAAAAAATATATATTTGGCGTCGTTAATTCCAATATAACTTTTATTAAATAAATGGTACACGTTTGCATAATTTAAAATGAAAACTCTCAAATAATTTGTCCTACTATAGAGTTATGAAAGTGGAGAATAATTAATATTATTTTTATTTTCAATCCAATTTTTAATATTATATAAAAATAATTAATGTGACGAAATTAAATTATGTAAATAGTACTATGAACGATGAATGACTATTACTAATGATTTTTATATTATACCCTTTAAAGAGTCTGTCATGATTTCGAATAGGGTTATAATCAAAATGAGTGTTTGGATATTTTTGAATACAAATTTTAACACTGTGGAATAAAATATTGAAGGATAATAACAATGTAGATAAATTAATTTAGTTTTTAAATGTTGATATGTAATGTATTTGACAAGTTTATTTAAACTTTTAAATTAACTGAAGAAATTTTCGGTGTAGAATTCTAAGTTTTTAAAAAATTTTTACTTTTCAGAAATGGATATATAAACTTCAAGTAAAAGTTCCTAAATTATATTATACTTTAGCTGTTTCCTTTATTTCGACTTATCCATAAATTATTTTCCGTTTTGTTAATAAAAAAATTATTACAAAAAAAAGTAGCTTTTTTTTTCGAACCCTCTAAAACAGAAATAAAAAGTGAATTAGTAAGTGCATTACTGTATAAAAAGAAAAGTAATTCGTGTTGTGTCTTACCTTTTACTACCTTTGGTATTTTAAGGTTACCTGTTATATTTAATTTTACATATGAGCTATCCACTCAAGGAGCTATTTTGAGTCCGGAGGTGAGGGGCCTCCTCGTGTTGTATGGCATATAAGATAAAAATAAAAAAATAAAATAATAAAGACAATAGATAATGGTGAAATAATAATAATTTTTTTTTTTTAGTAGCTTTGTAAAAATCACTAAAGCACATATTGCTGATTTATTTTAGTTGGTCCCGAAGTGCAAAATCTTAAATACCCCATTAATTCCAACCGGATTCCCAACTATATTAAAATAAATTGGGGGAAGATAGTCCGGGTGGCGGTCAATAAAGGTATCAAACTAGTAACAAAAAAACATTTATTGTTAACTAACGTTTCGCCTCACTTTGCAGGGCTGATAAGAATGAAGGTCTGCTGTCGACTGAGGCACTGGCTGTCTTAGAGACAGTGCTGACGAAGCCCTGCAAAGTGGGGATAAACGTGCAAATAAACGTTGGATAACAATAAATAGTTTTTTGTTACTATTTTGATACCTTTATTGACTCCCATCTTCTAAATTATGTCATAATAGTTAACTGAACTATGTTAAAATAATTTATAATTAACTAAACTATAATAAAATAATTTTCCCAACTATATTAGTTCATTATTGGCGCATCAGCCCACGAAGTGGATCTTGGCCCGCTGCCTGTAGCCTTTAGTCCCGGACAGAGAGAGACAAAAAATAGCTTTGAATAAAACTACAGCTAAAATAGTCATGGATACGGCACTTATTCATGAATGAACCATTAATCAATAAATATCCATGAAAATTTCAGCTATAGTTTCATCTATACCTAATTTTCGCCCATTTCTGGTCCCGGGGCTTGGCTCAAAATAAGGTATCCGTTTTAGGAGGTCTGAATGTGCATTACAGAAGTGTATATTATTTTAAATAAAAAGAGCTTTTCCTGCTATTTCATTGCCACATTTTTGAAAAATTAAAAAAAAATATATAATTTGAACATAAATTATTGTAATTATATTATTTCAATTTCTTGAGACAAGGTAATTATTTATGAAATAAATCAAAACTTGTATCCTTTAGTGTCTCAACACTTTTTATTTCAACAGTCCAACGTTTCGGCCATTTTAGCCACCCTCAAGGACATCTTCAATTATAAACTCTTCCTCACATTAAATTTAGAATTTCTTTTGCAGATTTATTCTGCCACAGGTCATTCATTGAATTACATCCCTGATGAAGACCTGAAAGTCTGGTCGAAACGTCGGAATAAAATAAATAAATATGGTTTTGTTTATTTATGTTGTTCTTTGCTGACCGCACCCCCCGATAAACTTCCCCAATCATTAATCTACGGTCAACTATCTACACATATTATATTAAAAAAAAAAAGAAGGATGTTGGGACTATGTGGATATAATTTATTATGATAGAATAATACAGCCCGTTTAGAACAATACATTAGGAAATATACATAAAGTTATTGTTGTTACTAATTTGTAATTTATATCCTGTGTAGTGCAATGACTCTTTGCTTGGAACTGAAAAATTTGTTTTGTCCTCCAGACAGAAGTAGTTGGAGCACATAACTACTAGACAAATGCCTACACAAAATAATAGCCTGTAAGGGCATTGAGCAATAACAGGATACAGAGGACAGTGAAGGGAGCTGGTTGGCAGATTCACCCTCTTTACTACAGCCAATTAGATCGAAGAGGGGAGCTTCCTACCCCTAAGTGGCTCTTCTCTGAGGGCTCTTCAGGCTTCACGCTTTTTAAATTTATTTATTTTACCGAACGTTAAAAATCTACCGCCATGTTCAGCTTGATTTGTACAATACACGGTGTTTCTACGGTTATCTTAAGCAATGACAGTACTTGCCACTATTAAAGTATTTGCATCATATCAACCATATCACTCTAAACAGTTTCATGGTTTCGAATAAAATATGTATGTACACATATATACTGTTATTGATTTTTTTATTAACGACCAATACTGTTTTGTGATCAGAGTTTCCATCTCTTGAGCATTGTTACGACTAAATTGGTACTAATATAGACTATCGACATATTAAAATTATTTTTTGTCTATAAATATTCGGTAATTATGACGATGGCAAAATAAATTTTTCAAAGTGATAAAAAAATAAGAAGAATTTACAAAGATAAAACTGAGAAACGGATTGGTATCTAAAATTTGAGTTGAAGTAATAAAATATATTTACTGTTTTCTTAATTACAGTAGATGGTGCGTCAGCAGTAAAGAGAATATATTTTTTTAAGAGTATATTATTAAGTTTCAATATGTTGTTCAGGAAAATATTTTGAAATAATTTGTGAGCAAAAGATAGAAAAAATATATATTTAGCGTCGATAATTCCCAAATAACGTTTATTAAATACATGGTACACATTTACATAATTTAAAATTAAAACGCTTAAATAATTTGTCCTACTAGAGATAGAAATAAAAATTCATAGCGATAAAACTAATAGAATGTATATCTAAAATTTGAGCTGAAGTATTAAAAAATTAATTACTTTCTTATTTATTCCAGTTGGTGAATGCTAATTAACAATAAATCAAACTTCCTCCAAAAATTCCACCAACTTACTTTTTTAGGGTCCATTAAATAAAAAAAAAACAACACTTATTTTTAAAAATTTGGTTCATGTCTCCTATGTCTTAAATCTTTCTAAAGTTATTCATTTTAAGTAGGTTACATTAAGTAGGTTACATTAAGTAGGGTACATTAAGTAGGGTACATTTTATCTTTGTACCATAACTTCACTGGATCGAATCATATCCTGAGCGGCTTTGTAATTTTTTGAAAGAAAATTTGAATATATGTATTATTATATCTTTTCACCAACAGTGGTTTCTACATTGTTTCGAATTATGTAACTTTTGAAGTTATACTGACTACACTCCATTGGTATTTCTTATCAGTATTTTAAAATGATTATCTGCCATTTTTTTTCACGGCCGTTCGACACCAAGTCTGAGATAACTTTCATTTCCTAGCTGAAGAAATAGAAAGGAAAAAAAAATCTTAACATTCGTCGAACTTTAGTCGATATTATTCTTTCTAAGAAGAGATTACTTCGTGTATGACGTGATATTAAGACAATCAACTGATAGCAATATGAGTACAATGTCTGTAGTTTAGAAATCTTGAGTAAGGCAAATACTTTTTAGCAGTTTGTGCTAAAAAGTCACAGATGATTTGTCAATTTCCGTGAGATCAACCCCACTTTTGAACCTTACAATCTGAGATTTTCTTTGAATTTTTCACCGAAGTTGTGTAGGTATAGACTAGGCAAACTGCGAAATTTTGTTTAGATATGTCGTTAATTAATTTTTAAGGTCTTAAATTGTTATAAATTGACCAAAATGAAAAGAACAATATGTTTTTTTAAATGCTGCAAAAGCTTCCCTAATTTAGCTAGAGATATGGCATAGATGTTATTTTACATTATATTTGATGCCTTTTCATATGAAATGCATTTTGCAACTCTTTACAGTTTAAGATTAGATAGCATTTCTCAAAAATTAGTTAAAAACTCAGTCTTATTTTTATCAGAAAATATATATTTTAAAATTTTCAACTTCAAACCTAGAATAAAATAAAAATATTGTTTCAATGTTAAAAAATTCCAAAACAACTTTATTTATAAGGATTAACAGCTCGGTAATTCATAAAGACATAACTTAATAAAATTTCATAGTTTTCCAAGTCTATACCTATTCAACGTCTGTGCGAAACGAAAAGAAAATCTGAGATGGTATGCTACAAAAATTGGTTGATTTGACGTGTAATGACCCTATTATGAAAATCAGACTCAATCTATTCAGTAGTGTAAGTAATCAGCTATGAATCGGTTAGGGGAGAACATCCAGAGGTTATTCCTATCCTATTCGTACGTACCTATTCTTGTTTTTCCTATTCCAGATATTTTATGATAATTATTAATGCCTTAATAAATCTCATATCACACGTCTGTGTGATTTATGTGACTTTTACTCACTTATAGATTTTCTATTTTATTTGACAAATTTTTCTAAACTTTAATGCTTACTGCATATCAAGAATTATTGGAGAAGAAGTAACAGGCTGGAAAAATTTTCCCGTTAAGCTAACAACCAATAGGGCTTATATTATACACCATTTAATATCTGGGAATGATAGAGCCAAAATCGCTCGTTTTATTTTATTGTTGTTTTATAAAAAAAATAATTTGACGAAATATACTTACTTGTTTCAAGATCTCTGGAATAAGGCTCTTGGGGTTTGCTTGGTTTTAAAAATGTCATAAAAGTAAAACAAGCAGAAAATCCAAAATCTGAGGTGATAGCATATATTTCGGCGTGATTAATGGCAATACTAATGTACATTAGACAATGCAGCATATAACTGAGGGAATTCTCTCTTCAGCAATAAACAGCAGCTTTAAGAACGCTGTGGCAAATCAAGAGGCCCATTCTCTTATTGGGGGGGGGGGGGGTATGACACAGAACTACAATCTTTTAACTTCTCAAATTTTATAAATTTATTACTTTTCAAGGAAATGAATCGAAAGTAAATATATAGTAAAACTTGTTGTTATAGGACAGTCATGTCTGTGAGAATTACAGTGATCATAGAAAGTAGAACAGTTGTTAAACATTGTAATATGTTTAATTATAATTTTTATCTGGAAGAAATGTCTTCCGAGATCGTATAATAACCAACACGAACATTATAATAAACCCCATAGTGACCTTTAAAAAAACATTTCATTCAAGTTTCACTAAATGAAATGGAATTTTATTTAAAAAAATCGAATTATTCATTTAAAAGGCAACTGTTGAAATAAGTTAAACTTAATTAACGAGGCATTGAAAACGTCAGAGACGAGCTCCGTGATTTGCCTTGGCTAAATTCTTCTGTATCATACATCTATCGTTTTTCGAATATTCTCAATTTAATATTAATAATCAATTAAATCACGTCTACTCATGTCACCATGTTATCATAGAAGTTTGATTGGCGAGCAAAATGTTTTTTGCTTAATTTATTCTTATAAATTGTTAATTGCTAATTTCAATTATAAGAAAACTTTAATGATTAATGGATTAAAAAAACTTTGATTTGAACCATAAAACAAAACTCCCGTTGAGATGAACGTTTGAAAGTAAATCGTGGTAACTATAAAATTGTTAAAATATATATATATATATATTTTCTTTATTATTATTATTTAATTTTTTATATACCTCTACTATAGGTATATAACCTAAAGGACCTACAGAAGGGGTTGGTCTGATAAAAAAAAAAAAGAGAGAGAAACAAAACAATATTAATTTTAAAAAAAAGAAAAGTGATAAATAGAAACACTTTTGTGCACAAGAAAAAGGAAAAAAATACTAATTAAATATAACAATCTGCTACGACTACTACTACCACTAGACCAACCTTTGTGAAAGGAAGTGATTTAAATCACGGTGTCAACAGCCAGATTTTTTCTCAATTAAGGATACCCTTTATGAGGCTGGTTGGACCCGGAGTGCGTCCGAACCCACAGGGTTGACTTCACGGCTAGAGCTAAACAGGAAAAGTTATCGGTCAAAGCCGGATTCGAAACCGGGTCCATGGAATTTTTAGCACAGTGGCTTATCACTTTCTTTTTATATAGAATTGCCAATGCGTCCATTCTTAGTTTCCATCTTATCCCTTACATCAATCGGTAATTTTAGAGATACCTTATGAAAACGGCAATCGGGTCCGCACACTAAGTACTGCCCCGCAGCAGACGCAGGTTGAAGATTTAATCCTAGAGAGCATGGAGAGGCACGGACCCGTTGCAAACAGCAATGCTCTGTAATCCCTGTAACTGTTATTTCACGGAGGGGCTAGCTGCGTCTGATCAAACAGCTTCGACAAACAGTGTGCCTATCACAAATAGTGCCCATCAACCTCCATATTATCCATCGCATTGGTTGTAACCAAGTTGCAGTTTGTTATCGATTTTATATTTAGCCTCACTACCCAGGAGTTTGTAATAACAATTACTTATAATAATAACATGCTCGCCTCTTGCATCCTATTAACCAGTAGGTAGATTAGCTTCTCTTGCTTCCAAAAGCAGCCCATCTCAGCGGTTCCTAAACTTTTTTCACCACGGCACTCTCATCAAACTTTAAACATTTCGTGGCATAATTATCCTTCATTTGGTTGAATGTATAACCAAAGAAGAAATATATATATATATATATATAAGGGATGTAATTAAATCTTTGAACATTTATTACAATACAAAATATTAAAGGTACTTTATGTAAAATATATTATTTCTAACAGGTAACCATTATTAATGGTTAGGAAACGTGAAATACATACACAAACACACACACATATATATAATAAAAAGTACCGCTATCACCCTTGATGGGTCCTGGATTCAGAATAAATGACACATCGAAGATCTCTAAAGTGTATTTAGCCTAAATAGCTTAGTACTAGTTAACTTACCATCGACAAGGAGGTGATGTTATCATTTTAAAAATTTCCGGCTCTTAGGAATTTGACAATTGAGATAACAAAAGAAAGGGAATTCTTGGAGAAATGAACGAATCTTGATTTCAATTCTAAAATTCTCATTGGAACTTTAATAGATGTTATTTAAAAAAAAGCGAGAGGTTTCTAAACTCCGACGGTAGTAATTCAGTAGATCAAGACGGTAAAAAGCTTTTTTTATAGATTTAAACGCAGACATCAATAAGCTGTGTATGTTCCTGTGAAACATAAACCTGGCCTTGTGTTTTAAAACCCTAAAATGAACCATTTTTAAGGTGAAAATACAAATAGGCACGGGTCAAACCTCATTCGAAGGTTAGCCATGGCACATTAGGTTAGGCCATTACACAGTACCATGGCATACTTACGCGACGATTGAGCGAACTAATTTCTTTGGAATAAATTAATTGTAAATAGTTATTGGAGAAGTTTATCGGGGGGTCGGTCAGCAAAGAACAACATAAATAAACAAAACTATATTTATTTATTTTATGCTGACGTTTCGACCTGAGTTTCAGGTCTTCATCAAGGCTATAGAACAAAAGAGATAACAAAATTTAGAGCAACATAAAATTGAAAAGAAATAGTATACAAACAAATTTGGAACTATACAAAATATTTAATTGAATCATAAATGATAAAAAATTGATAACTGATAATTGGATGGTAAAAAAATTGATTGATAATCGTGGAATGAGTGGTAGTAGATTGAAAACAGTGAAAGATGAAATATAATATTACGTAGGTAAGAAGATGTGTATAATATAAGATATGCAAGTAGTGTCTAAAAAACTGAAAAAATAAATAAATAAATTGAATCTACACATTGAACAATATGACAGGCAATGAAAAATAGTGAGTGGCTTATGTCTGAATTACAGTGTGAGTATTAACTTATATACTTATACTTAAAAATATAATATATATGTGTGTATATATACAAAAGGAAAAAGGTAGAATATGGAGAATGGGAAAAGAATAATGTAAGAAATATGAGAACGAGAAAGGAGACTCACCTTATGGGGTTGAAGGTAGGCCTGCAACTGATTGATGTAAGATATTTAGAAAGGTCCACCAGAGAGAGCTACTAGACAAAGGGTTCACTAGAAACGTAACTGTCAAGAAAGACCGTTATGACACAACAGTTGATATGATAAACCAATGATAAAAATAGAAGTCAAGTCATAGTTTAAAAGAAAAACATTAAACCGTGATATGTAAAAATATGGAACCCAAAGGTCAAAAAATTATGAATAAAAATTAATAAGAATAAAAAAAAATTGTAAAAAATAAAATCGAAAATTGATAATGATAGATAAAATAAAATAAATTAATAATAAAATCAATCAGTTGTAGGCCTACCTTCTACGCCATAACGTGAGTCTCCTTTCTCGTTCTCAGATTTCTTTTACATTATTCTTTTCCCATTCTCCATATTCTACCTTTTTCCTATTGTATATATACACCCACGTATATATTATATTTTTAAGTATAGGTATATAAGTTATTACTCACACTGTAAATCTAAATCTCACACTATTTTTCATTGTCTGCCATATTGTTCAATTTGTAGATTCAATTTATTTATTTATTTTTTCAGTTTTTTAGACACTACTTGCATATCTTATATTATACATATCTTCTTACCTACATGATATTGTATTTCATCTTTCACTGTTTTCAATCTACTACCATCTAATTCCACGATTATCAATCAATTTAATTTTTTTTACTACTCAATTATCAGTTATCAATTTTCTATCATTTATGATACAATTCAATATTTTGGATAATTCCAAATCTGTTTGTATACTATTCCTTTTTAATTTTATGTTTCTCTAAATGTTATTGTTATCTCTTTTGTTCTATAGCCCTGACGAAGACCTGAAACTCAGGTCGAAACGTCGGCACAAAATAAATAAATATGGTTTTGTTTATTTATGTTGTTCTTTGCTGACCGCACTCCTCCTCCCCCCTTCCACAGACTTCTCCAATCATTAATCTACGGTCAACTATCTGGACCTCAAATAAGTAGTTGTTAAATCCAGGGGTAAATAACTAATTTAGCAAGTTGTTAATTCATTTAATATTTATTAAAACAATAATTTATCTATGTTTATAATAATTTAGCAAGTCGTGAATGTCTATGTCAGGTTGTGGCTATATATATTAGAAAAAAGGAATTTTGTAACTATTATGAAAAAATCAATTGTTAGTATAACGGAAATAGTAATTACGGACCCGGAAGAAGAGACTTTCTACCTTCCAGCTTACGGTACCTAACCGCTGGCACAAAGCAGGTATAATTGCTACTGGAACTGCCTACCGCAAGCTAACTGCTTGGAAGGGCTTAGGACAAACAATATATCGATGTTTTGTAAATATCGATTCCTCTCTAGCAGCCCCGTTAGGACCGGCCTAAGAAGGACTAATCCGTTTATCCCAACATGCCCACAGATGTCAGCCAATATACAGTAAGTGTAACATGCCCCTTAGCATTTTTATGACAGTTCCGTTATTATGGCCTGTAGCAAGGCTAAGCCATCTGTCAAGTAATTAAGGCTGAAGGTAAACACTATTATTACAGGAGTTGTTGTTATGTCCCAAATGTTTGATTTACATTCCCATTTCGTCGACATGAGGTCTACACAGTATACTAACATAGTATAAGCATAGCTCAAAAACGAGAGGATGTGGGAAACCCAAATTACGTATTTAAGATAGTTATAAATCTGGGATATTACATTAACATTTTTGCTAAAATTGAGTTTGCGGAACTCCCTCTTTATATCGTCGATGTTACATGTAAAATTGATTTTCTCCAAAATATCTGTAACAATTTGTATTAAACTCATCATATCCGCGTTACAGTTAAGTTTAATATTATCTATTATAGTTATATATCGGTTAGGTCGTTATTGTAATAATTATAGGTCGGTAAGGTAACATCGGCTAGATGTTATTCTCATTGAAACAGTTTGACAGGGCTTAAACGATGAATTTTCCGACAAGGTTCCTTTAAAAGTACCCCTTTTTTTTTGGTTTATTTGGAATAATAATCTTTTATTGCTTGCTGTAAGAACCGATGGATAAATATAAAATATCAAAGATTTGATAATGAACCAAAGGATAAAATAGATATTATCGTGTTTCCATGTTTGTTCTATATTTAAAATTAATGTATACGCTGATGACACATGTATACTTTCTGTAGACAACGACCCAACTAATGCATCACAAACACTACAGGCACACATAACATATATTGAAGAATGGTGTAAAAACTGGAGAATCAAAATAAATCCTGACAAATCCCAGCAGATCACTCTCCGTCGTAAACCTCTGCCCTCCTGTCCTACAGTATCCTTTCTAGATATACCACTAACGCCTGTTGAACAGATTCGATACTTAGGACTCCATCTTGACAAGAGACTTACTTGGAATCCACACACAAGACTCAAAAGACAAGAAACTGCTTGTAGATTCCGATTGCTACAACACTTACTTGACAAACGCTCTAAACTTCCCATTCATTACAAAAAATTAGTATACACTACAATAATCAGACCAATTTGGACATATGGAATTGAGCTCTGGGGCTCCACCAAACCATCAAATTCTTCCCGCATCCAATCGTTACAATCCAAAATCCTTGATGCTCCTTATTACGTCACAAATAAACTCATTCATAAAGACCTTAACATCCCATTCGTTGCAGATTTGACCCAAACCAGATATGCGTCTTTTTATTCCAAACTCCTTAACCATCCTAACCCATTAATTCTTAATCTTTCATCCTTAACAATCCCTGATAATCCTCCGAGGCGTCTGAAAAGAAGATGGCCACGAGACCTTCTAGTTTAAATTAATGTTTGAAGTACCACCAATGGGTGGTTCCTTCCCAAGATTTTCAAGTGTATATGAAACATACTACATATTTACTTATTGTATTATTTTGTACAGTTGTAAATTACAATAAATAAATAATTTAAAAAAAAAAAAAATTAATGTAATTACAATCAACATGAAAACATAGTAATATTTATTTTAACCAAACAAATAGATTATATTGGTATAAGGGAAAGTATCATGCGAATGTATCATTTAACAAAGGATGGAACGGAGGATGATTTCAACCCAAAGTAGAGTGGGTGGTAAGAGAAAGCTGAGTGACGCACAGAATGCACCAGATGTGTAGCTTATATATTCACAATATTGGCCGATTTAATTGCTTGATGCATATGATACATGATACATTGCTATTCTCTACTATGAAATAAAAAACATAAAATTAGATCATGCGTAAGCAATCATTAAAGTAAGTTTTACCGAAGTTCTTTACAGATTTAAAGAGAAAGGATTCGAAATAGAGCTAAATATTACATTTCATCGGTTTGATTTCGGTTGGATTTTCGGAACTAAAAATTTTAATTTTTTTTCTGTTTAATTAATAAAATTTGCTCATTATGTTTGAATGAGCATTTAAAAAAAGCATTTTCGAAATTAAATTAATTATCCTTGAAGTAATGGGATGGAATGTTCCATCCATTTCTATTTTATCGTAACAGCACTTATATATTGAACACAAATTTATATATAATAATTAATTGAAAATCCTCCATCTCAAGATTAATTATGATATTAATCACTTCTCAAGTCAGTTCAAAATTCAAAGTCCCCTGATATTTCTTCTTATAATGTTGAATTGCCTATTTGTATATCTCCTATTTGTTCTGAACACCTTTATATCCATAGAATCAAAGTCTTTGAAATGGACAATAGAGCATGTAAATTTTGAAATTATTTGGTTTTTAATAAACCCCTGGGGGTATCATACTTTGGGATTTATATTTGGTCTTTAATGAATGGATCACCATAATTTCGTGTGAAATTCCTTCATGTGAAAGAATTTATCACTTCCGTGTACGCAACCGGTTTTCCAGGTAAGTTCTTCATACAATACTTTCCAACATATCCTTCCTTTCTTCAGAATAGCACCTTCTTCTAGGACCTCCATGTCTGTCCTCACTATCTTGAAGAACAATAGGTAGACCAGGAGGTAATGGATAAAGTGCTTACTTTCCCGCAAGTAGGCAATAATTTCCCTCGAGATAACCCCTCCCTCCCACTCGATGACTAAGTAAGCGCAGCGAGGGCCCAAGATCATTACCCGCTGAGTGTTGTTTTGTTTCGGACCCGCCTGAGTGGCTGTGTAATTTGCATCCTCCACAACTAGAGGGCTCTTCAATCGTCTGTCGTCAGCGCCTTCAACCTCTTCACCGTACGTCCCATCGCCAGGGTTAAAATAACTTCCAATATCGCCCATTTAAAATTAGCTAAAACTTATTAATATTATGTCATTAAAATAATTTAATATATATTTTATATACATATAATACATTACTGATCTAGAGGATCAGTCAATAGACAAATATATTGAGGTAACGTTTCGCTACATAATTGTTTGTATCGTAATGCCCGTAATGAATAAATGCCACGTTAATAACGGATAATGATCCCCAAGGTTTATGACTAAAGGACCAGAAAAATTATTTAATTCATTAGCCGCTTCATTTCCTTTTCCTGAATCTCTTAAAATTACATGGCGTCCTAAGTGCTCTTATTTATTTTTGTTTCTTCAGTTTAATTTAAAAATTAATGATTCAAACAACATCGTAAAGTTTTTATTTAATATTTCTCAAACAATTAACGAATACATTCCATTAACATTAAACAGCAGTCTTGTTCAAGTTCCGTTATTTCGGTCCCAAATGAGGTTTATTAAAAAAACATATTCAACCAATCATTGTCAGAATCGTTCGACCATTAGGAATAATGAATAAAAATGTTGTCGGTTCCGATAAATACTGTTTCAATTTATTTATTTTAAAAATTTTGTTTTCGATGTGATTCCCCTTCATTATTTCGTTTTTATTTTTAAAACTATCTCTGTTTTACTTCATTCAGAACGTTTTAATATCGCTTATCATTATAAAAGGTGTTATCCACCTTAATTAAAGTTAGGCCTAGATAATTATATACAAAAATTAAATCTGTACCGGTACAACACACGAAGGGTTAGGAGTGCAAGACATGAGTCATCATTGTTAGCATGAGAATTCTTTATTGTTTCTTATATTATTAAAGTTTCAATATTCATAATCAACGAAAATTGTTTCCACATGTTCTAGTTACGGCAAAACGATTTTTATACTTTAAAATAAATATAGTAATTCTATAACAGAAAATATAATTAAAATATTGTACTATAATTAATGATTTCTGATAGGCCAAAATTGCATAGTGATATCTAAGGACTTGTAGGATTATTGATAATGGATCAGTGGAAATAGAACTGATAATACTTATCTTTGCAAGCTCCTACATCTTATCTTCACGTTATCACCTTAATTGTTTTCGACATCGATATGCCAATGGTCTGGTATAATTAAAAAATACTCTTCAACTTCACTTGAGTATTTCTCAATGCCTGTAAATTAACATAATGACATAAATATGTAATATCACTAGTGTCAGCTCTAACCTATTATAATGTGTTTCCAACCTGGGAAAACTGTTTTTTCTCTAATCTCATTAAGTTAATAACAAAATCCTTTCATAGTTTTTATTTGTCAACTTTTCACTACTAGTAAAAGTGTGAGATGGTTACTTATTACTCGGACTGACTATTAGGATTTATGAAAAAATATATATATCAGGTAGTATTAGACGTAAAGATGTTTGCTAGCCCTCAAAATAAAGGTAATTTACCTTACTATAAAGTAGGTTGTGGTACTTTTCTTCGTAGGGGGTAGTAGTTTTTATGATATTGGCATATGAATATAAATTTTGTCCGACTATAAATCAATTTATTTTAGCAGATAGTACATTGAACCCACTTTAAATTGAGTGTTAATAGACATTTGTACGTCAAATAGTTTTTGAGATATAGATTTTCAAAATAAATTCACTAATTCAGCTATATCTCGGGAACTATTGAACGTAAATAGCTCTATTAGGGCTCATATTTTAGCAAATTTAATCTACTTCAAATAATGTTCTCTTAGGTTTCCTGGTGTTGGTAGATTCAAAGATATTGAGCTCCGAATGAAGAATTAATTTTTTTTAACGATTTTAAACAGTCGCCATGTTTTCATCCCCCTAACTAGACTTGGCAGACCCATCAATTTTGATTAGTAATTTATAGTTTTCATTAAAGTAATTAAAATTTTGGGTGAAATAGCTGCCTTTGTTCTCCTGTTGAAATCTTCTATTATTATTTTGACTCTGAGAACCTCAAAACGTATATTTCCATCGAAAACTCTATTTCAAAATTTTGCACGATTGCAATATTCCCCCTTACTACATATTCCATATATAGCCATTAAAAGTAAACTATAAAAGAATTTCATAATCTAACTAAAGATGAAAACTTACCTATACATGCTAGATTATAGATATTATTGAAGAGGGATACAATAAGGGGAAGTATTGTCACCCTGAATAACAAAGAAAAAGCTGTTTTTAAACGGACAATAATTTTATCTCAAATTTGGGTAAAAGTAAGTTGTGTGATGCGGGCATTAGATTTTTTTTCCTTTACGGGGCTTGACTACAGCTTAGACTGATTTGCACGTTAAATATGATGGGGTTTCGACCATTAATTTATTCATTTATCTTGGTAAAAGTTATCCCTACATTCTTACTACCTAAGGATTATATTATACTCGTATATCGTTATAATTACGATATTATACACACTAAAACAATAATTGTAATAGCACAGAATAATAATGCTAACGCTTTGTTTACAAGCGTGTTATATTTTTGTGATTGACAGTGTGATGTTCTAAACTATTATTAGTAATTAATAGGTAAACGACCTACTATCACCTCATAGAATAATAATTTTGACTTATTTTATTATTTATACGACTTTGACAGTTTACTGGTAGAAAGCTGTTAAACAAATGTTTATTTACAACGGAAGGAAGTACCTTTTGACCCCCCCCGTACCACCTCTTGAAGGTGTCCTGACAGGTACCACACGTGTTTCGGCTCATCCTTCGCTCTGGTTCTCACAGTTTCTACCAGTACCTGGAATGTTGTCGTGTCCGTGGTAAAAAGACACCATAAAGAGTCAAACTGGAGGCAATGTGTTAATGTATGATTTTGTGGTGGTGAGAAGAAATTCTATCTAAACGTGACTCAAGTAGTTGAGTTTTTATGATTTCATAATTCTATAATTGTTTTTATTGTTCTATGATTGTTTTTGGTATTCAAAACATCCGTAAAATTGTTTTTATTGTTCTATAATTGTTTTTGGTATTCAAAACGTCCGTAAAATTGTTTTTATTCTTATAAATTAATATTAAATACATACTGGCATGCACCAACTATCGACTAATACGTACTCACTATCTCCGTTTCCATAGTAAATTTCACGGATATACTTACAGACTGATAAAAGATAGACCCATTAATACGGGCCATAAAAACGAGCTGGATGAGATCCTTTCGTGAGTCACGGTATTGTAATCAAGACCGAGAAGTTCTATTATTGCATACTGTCCTCTCCGTATAATATATATACATATACACAAACATATATTTATATATATATGTATAAACATATATATCTACAATGACTCATGAAAGGAGGGCTCTCATTCAGTTTGTTTTTATGGCCTTTATTGTGGTCAAAGCTTTTATCAGTCTGTATGCCCGTAAAGTTACATATATACTTGGTTAAAATATAAAAGGAAATAAAAAATTAAATACACCAATTTATAATTGTTTAACATTTCGAATGTTAAGCAATTTTATCTATTCTATTTACATTTGATGAGTAGCCCAAATAGTCATGGACTGATTGATATGGTATAAATTGTGATTCATGTAAGCAGCTTAGTGCCAGGACCGAACTCAGCATACGGTAGGACTATAAATTATTTTTATTGTTAGTAGATACAGCGTCTCCTCAAACAGTATTTCGTCGCAAATATTAGATATTTCATATTCTATGTAAGGAGGTTTTTACGGTCATTATTCTTCTAAAAATAGCAGTTTTTAATTAATTTGTCATAGTAATAAAAATATTTCAAAAATAATTAAAAAAATACTTCATGTAAATATTGTAAACATACTGTTAAGAGTCATGCTGCCCAATTGCTATACATTCATTGGGTTGCTATAATACACAGCATACCAATCAAACCATGATTGGTCTCATATATACACTACATATATTTACATGATATAACAAAAAAAAATTATTTTTTTCTACTTTTTTCTTTTACACTAAATACAATATATTATACCTATTTTCCCCTATTTAACAATTTTATTTTATTCCATTTGACAATACTATTTCATTTTGGCAACCCACGTTTGATCCGATAAACAAGAATTTATCAATAGATAGTAATATAAAAACAAATCAAAGACGCAATAGCCACAGCGGTAGATCAGTTAAAAAATAAATAAATAGATTTAAAAAAATTACTAATATATTGAGTAAAAAAAATAAAAAATTAATTAAATGAATAAATAAGTTAAAGCACAAATAATCAGGTTAAAAAGCTAAGCAAAAATTTTTAAAAAAATTTAAACTTAATGACCCTATATATTAATTAATATTTACTATTAAAATGTATTTGTTAATAATGCGTCAACATTGAGTTAGGTGTGCTGCGAAAAAAATATTTTTAGCAATGAGTGATATTTTACTACAACTAAAAATCATGATTTTTAATAAATTCATAACTACAAATAAATACTTTTTTACATCAAAAATACATATAATAGTATTTCTAATCGAGTTATAAAATTTAAAACCAGTTCATATATACCAGGAAATAATTCTAAATATATAATCCTACATTCCCTTGTGTAAAAAAAGAGTAAGTTTTTAAAATTCAGTGTTATTTTTTAAATTACAGTCAATTTTTTTTATTGAATTTAATTTCAGAAAGAAAAAAAATCATTACTTGTTATAGGGCACAAAATATTAGGTATATATATGTCTATCTGGGTTCGAATCCGGCTGTGGCAGATAATTATTTATTCTGTTACTGTAGCCGTGAGTCAATCCTGTGTCAATTTCGGGAGCCCTCCGAGGTCCATACGTCCAAAAGTCACCTCCTTGCACAACCGTTGGTCTAATAACAGTACTTCCTCACAAAGTAAGGTTTAAGCTGTGCTGAGATTACGTTTGTGTCAGTCACTAATATCTGTGTTGGATTTGTACGTACTTTATGTATGTTTGTTTGCCATAGTAAATATACTTGTTCTTGAAACATGTTCGTTTTCGTTGATAGCGACAGTTTGATTTGTTTTATCTGTAATTGTTGTTATTATGTTAGGTTGTCTTTTAATAAATCTTTATGTTCTGTCTATTTTTGAGGGTCTTAGTGTTACTTTTACTGCATACTTTTATCTAGACACGAAAACGTTTTTCGAATTAGATTTCCTCATAAGACTTCAATGTAGTGTTATTCGGAACAGATTAGGGGGCAACAGAGGGTACCAGTTATATGTTTATATACTTAGGTATATATTAATATTGTTTTATATATATATATTTTTTTTTTCAATAAAGGTCAGAGAAAAAAAATATTATTTTTGTTTTCATGTGTGAAATTCATACCTTCAATACATTTATCGGGACAAAAAAAAACTTTTAAAGTGATATGAAATTCTATATTATTCATCGAATATGGTATGCTCGAAAAAGAATTTAATAAATTACAGAAATAATAATATATCACAATAGTCAAGATCACTTTGAAATATTAAAACAAAACGAAGGTTCTTTTTCGTTGTTGTAAATTTCGAGGCGACAAGCTGTCTAGGGTACAAGGGAAGGGAGACGGTATTTTCCCTCTAGTTCTAAGTATTTGCTAACAAACCCTCGTGACATTGAAGACCTGTAGGCGTGGGAATGGACGACAAGCGGTCTGCCCGCCTCCAAGATCATCTTCAAGAGATACCTGGGGGGGGAGGGGACAGGTGCACTTTTATTGCCTCACTATAAACGTGAGGTCATCAGTCAACAATCTGTCCTCTCTGTACCTTCCGTCCAATGACTTCTACCTTCTTGTTTTTGTTCTAGTTATTTTCGATTTATATTTTCACTTCAACCACTTCTACAAAAAACAAAAGTACCTCAAGTCCCAGGTAATCACCATAAATTAAGTATATAGGTATGTTTCGAATTTTTCTTTCAAAATCTATTTGTTGAAATAATTGATTTCAGCGAATAGTAAAAAAATGCAAATTTTGCCATAGAAAAATTTTCATTTTCGAAAAATTCAATGTGCCGTTTATTCAGTTGTCTGTTTTTGTCCTCAAGAAACAATAGTGAATTTTTATAAATCTGGCATTAGCATCAGCCTGGAGGCATAGATGGTGGTTTAAAATGCTTATATTCACTAACAAATAAACTAGGCTTATTAAAAACTCTATGGTATATTCCATCATTGTTAAATTACTTTTATTGAATCATTTTTTTTTTTGGTCGGAGAACATTTTATATTTTTTATTGTATTATTTTTGTTAAAATATTTAGCTATTTTTTTTTTTTTTTTTGGATCAACAATCTTATTTTTTATATTGTCATTTTGATAAATATCTATAACTCAATATTTTGTGTTATATTAAAATATAATTAATTTTATTGTAGAAAGATAGTCCGGGTGGTGGTGAATAAAAGTATAGAATAGTATAATAAATTATTTAATTTTAACTAAATTTACTATTTCGTACCTTTATCGACCGTCTACATTCTACTTCATACAGTCAACTAGCATCTTCCAATAATTAATTATAATTTTATCCTATATTATGTCCAGTATTTGTTATAATAATTTTTTATAAACATTATGATTGTATAATATACCCTACTTAATTTTTAAAAAATATATAAAAATTAAAACATCATTCAAAGAAGTTTATATACTCGTACTTGAAATTTCTAAAAATTGTCGAATAATCTATAGGAAAAAAGTGAATTTCAGGGACTTTTACTTACTTTTTATTCCCAGAATACGGAGATTTCGGAAATCAAGACAAAATTGTAGAAACGCTCCTGTTAACGAGAAATAAATACTCCGCAAAGTTTTTTAAAATGGTTACAATTATTTATTGATTTAAGTTTAATTTTTTAAATATTTATTTTCAACTGTCTCTATTAGAAAATAATTACATAGAAAATATCATATATATAGTAATCACGAATTATTTATTTGATTAAAGCTTATTTTTCAGTTTCCTCAACACCTTCATAAGGAGAGTATTGTAAGTGGATTAAATTTTTGACGTGCGGTATTCAACCGATCAGACAATTTTAGAGCCTCCATAATCCAAAAGTAGCATTCTTGGCCATTGCTCTGCATGGGTGGGCTTATATAGCTTCTTTTTCTGTTCTGTTATGTCTGCCCTATAGCAAGATATAACTATCTACAAAATTTAAATCTTTAAAATCGGAGTAATTACTTAATTATTAGTATAAGTATAATGCTTATTGGAGTTTTGAAATTATTTTACGCAGTTTCCTATTAAAACTCGTTTATCGATTGTTTATTTATTTTGCAAATAATTCGAAATTTATTATTCCGGAACATTCCAGATGCTAGATAGAAGAATAATTAAATTGTTTAATAACCTAAACTTTAAAAAATAAAACATTTATCGGGCTAATGTTAGTGCAGAATTATTGTGTATGTTTTAATAGCCAAAATGGTAAGGAAAGTCGTGTGGGTGGAGAAATTCGATATTTTGACATCAATTTGTTATTAAATTCGGATTACTATCCACCCTACCATTAAAAATTTATTTTGTTTTTTGTTTTTAATTATTGATATTCTCTATACTGCTTGATAAAGCAGTAATATAAAATAGTTATATAATCAGTTGTGTATATATCATACAACATATATACATCTATTGCAAGCCCAAATTAACGCACTAGTATCGAAGAAAGTTCCCAAATAGATCAATATTATCATCTATATGTTTTTCTATTTTAATGAACTTGAGTAATTTTCATCCTTCTGAAGAAAACGAACACTACATTTACAAAAAAAAATTTTAAATTTCTTGGAGAAATTAAATTAATATGAGGATGCTAATAAATTTAAAATATTTTAATATTAATTACTAAAATGTAGACTACCGTGGTATAACCTCCCAACTTTCATAAATGATTTTACAGTTCCTTGAACTTCTGTCCCGTTTATATAGATCCAAATGCACACAAACCTCTATAAAGTTTCTGTAGTGTGGCTAGTGAGGAGTTAATACAAGAATTAGTGTGGGCTTAGATTTAACATAAATTTTTTTTTTTATTTTTTTTTTATTTATTTGTTGATATTTACAACTGAATAAAAAAACAAAACAGTAAATTTTATCATAATGACATAATGATATGATGCAGGATGTAGAGAAACTATCCAGTAGTAGAACTCTAAAAACAGTTTACAATATAAGACCACGAGGCCATCTTCTTTTCAGGCGCCTTGGAGGATTGCCAGGAATGGAAGAGGAAGCAAGGTTAGAAACGAGTGGGTTTGGGTGGTTAGGGAGTTTATTATGGAAGGAATAATATCGGGTTCGTAAATTAATTTAAATTGTAGGAAGATAGAAAGATGTCTGTCGTCATCTTTGTTTTAATCTGACAGCTCTGACTAAGCCCTGCAAACTGGGGCGAAACGTTGGTTAAAAATAAATAGTTTTCTTTTATCATTTTGATACCTTTATTGACCGCCACCCTGACTATCCTCCTACAATATACTTCATGGGGTCAATTATCTTCTTCCAATACTAAGTTTAAAGTTAATTTACTTCACAATCTTCAGTTAAAATATTCCTTGGAATAAACTTCGTTTCGTGGTTCGTTGTATTCCTTATCTGAACTTATCCTAAGAATATTACAGTCTGAAAGTGAGGATTAAGTACGGATTGACTTAACTGCTTTTAGAAATTGTATTTATTTTAATAAAAAGATTGTATAAACCTTCTTGGATAAATCAAATCAAAAACAAAATACTGGGTATGTATAGATGCGTATCTGAAACGTTGTGCGGGACTGCCTATTTAAGTCTAAACTGCAAAAAGCCGGAATCTTATATTGCCGATCTATTGGTTCTTCTGGTTTAGTAGGATAAAATTGTATTCTTATTATTTATTGGTAATTTCTATTTCTGATTTAATTTTAATCATGCATTCAAAAGTATAGCGGTTTTTTTTTCTTTTTCTTGAAATCTGAAAAAAATAATCGAAACAAAAATGTATCAATTTTTCTACAAAGTTACATTCATCACATGCAGATAAATGTTACAAACTTATATCAACTAAATCTAACATAATGAATTATAGAATAATCGTTAAAGGACTGTTGATTTTATGTTTACAATTATTATTATTATTATTATTAAAATCGTTTTGAACTTGAATTTTTTTTTACATGAATAACATGTATTGATTTTCTACTGTAATCAAAAAACACAAAAAGATATGTCTGGCAAAATTAGTTTATTTCAACATTTTTTATAATTTCAATGTTGTATTCCTTCAAGTTACGACGTTCATTCAAATTGTAATCAAATTTGCTCTTGTACAGATCTATCTATTTTCTAAACATTATATTATATTTTAACATATACATTTGCCAATAAAAAAATTTCTTAATTGCAATTATGCCCTATAGATTCCTAAAAATTAGTTTACAACATGATATCTAAGAAAAAAATTATCACTAACATTAATATATTCACATTAAACACACAGTTTTTATTTTATACACTATTAAACTAACCCTACTTTTTTTTCTATCCATACTTACACAAATAACGAATTCTTGAATTTTTTTTATGTATGAGGAACACACCTTTCGCAGTGGAGAAAAATAAAATATGCTTAAAATATAGCATAATGTATATACTCGGTGTTGCATAGTTGTTCATTTGAATTTTAAATAAAAAAATTAATTAATTTAGTTTACTTTATCCGCGATAGGTTTGATTGATAATTTATTTCTAGCATGCCCTCAAAATGTCCGAGTACAAAATAGGGTCTTGGATAGATGTACTTGTATTGCACAATCAACATGATTATTTTGTTACTCTCTATGTACGTTAATGCTTTGTAGTTATTTATGTATGGTATTACAAAATTTAATTAATCGTAATGGGTTATATTTAATGTTAATTTAAATTGAAGTTAATAAGAAATATGAGCTAATCAATTATGTGAGCTTCCAGTCGTAAACAATCGCATGCATGCGTTCTTTTATTTTCATTCTCAGCGGGCCCCTTTGGCGGCAATGTCATTTGATCAGGCTCCAAGTTAATATAATTATTAATGCCATACTTCATGTTCTTTGATATACATAACAATAAATTATAACACTAGTATTATCCATATTTTTTGTTCTAGAAGTGTTATAAAAATTCATTTCTCAATCATTAGAAATTTGAGAAATAGAGCATTACCGTATATACAGCATAGCAATATAATCATGTTTAACATGTAACATATCATTTGATCATTAACATATAACATATATTAATGTTATATGTTAATGATCAAACTGATGTGATAATGATCTGAACACTCCATTTTATATTTAGTTTTGAAGATGTCAGAAATTAATTGTCAAGCAAATTATTTTTTATTTAAATTCAAATGGACAATTCTATAAAAAAAAAACCTTTGGGTATATATATTGAGAAGGTTAAAAAATAACAATACCATAAATAGATAGACTCCTTGCTACTGTTACGGCCAAGCCCAAATTGTGTTAATAATTAATTTTATTAGTAATAAAATTATTATTATTATTTTTTTTTTTTTTTTTTTTTATGAATTTTAATAGTAACTCAGATTTTATGTCGAGTATCCTATAGAATACATTGTTGATCCTACGCTTTCTGGAGGCGTAGATTACAAAAAAGTTTCTTTTTTTTTTTGTTTTTGATTAGGTTATGTCTATAGTGTTATGGACTGATGCAGGGTAGAAACAATAACGGAAATTCTGCATAGATTAATTCTCTATAATATGTTGAACTACAGTTTTATATTTAGCTAAATAAAATAAACGAAAAAATCTGACAGATTTTGAATGTGTTATAAAATAGAAATCAATACTAAAAATTTCTACCGCGTTTATAGAGAAAATAATTGTCAAGTTGTTAATAAAGGTGTTTCCTGCCGGTATGCGGTTCAGAACCTGAGAAGCATTTAAAACATGGAAGGGACAAGTATCATGGTTGTACCTGAAGGCAAGTAAATTAACATATGGGCGTGGCTATTAGGGATTGGTGGGGAGTGGGATGCCACCATCCCACTACCACCTTACCATTACCACCACTCTGCTCAAAACTGATCAAGCCTTTGCATCAAACGTTGATATTTGATATAAACAAAGATAATTTGTTCTTAAACAATACTCAAACATATTGGTCCATGAAAGAATTTATGATTAACTCAACAATCATACATAAAATAGTTTCGGTTGACGCGCTTGAAAATTGTTAGTCTGATGAGGATCTGGATGAGGGATCTTGCTTAATACGTTTTTATTAATAATTTGTCAGTTGCTACCACCACACTTCCTGAACTACTATATATTTCTAATAATGATTCATTTTTATTTATTTCTTAATTTTATTTTCAACAATTCAATAATAATAATAATAAAGGCTTATCGAACCCGAAGGTTCGAAGCCGATAGCATCAATCATTCTCTACATAAATCTGTTCAGTAATGCCCCTCCAAACCCAACTATTAAATCAGTTTTAACTCAATCCTCCCACCTACGTTTCAGTCCGCCCTTTTGATCGTTTACCCGTGGATTCAGTGTTTATCATTAGCGAGTTAGGGATCCATTCGTTACCTTGCACAACATTTCATGCCCATCTTATACGCCGCAATACTAATGTGAACTATATTTACCTAGTTCCCTCGGTTGAACGTTGTTTAGCCTTCTTAGGTTTACTCATTCTTTTTCATAAATTAAAAAATAACAGTGTTTAACCTCGATTTACCTCCCCTTCAATTTTTTTTTATTTTCTATTTACCGTAGAACGTAAATACTTGAACCTTTCTACCTGTTCATATGAATTTCCTGTTCTATCAATATCACTGAAATTGCTTTTCGTAATACTAATGACTATACTAAACTACTTTCATACTAAATGACTAATGGTTTATTTTTTTGTATCCTTACTTATTTCGAAAGTTGGTTTCTTACTAGAATTTATCAACATAGTTGTATTTGATTTTTTAGTTTCTTTGTCCTCACTCAATAATACCAAATGAACAGCATATCCAAGCACGGCTATTTTACTACCTAAAGTTAAACCATTTTTTTATGCATCACTTTTCTAATAACGTATTCTAGTGCTAGATTAAATAAGATAGTTGATAAAGAATCGCCTTGTTTTAAATCTGGCCCAATCTCAAACTTCTCAAAGTAATGATTACCGATTCAAACTTTATTAAACGTTTTGGTACAAACATCCGTACTAGATTGGCATTCTCTGTTCAATAAAAATATTATATAGCTTCTGGCGGTCAATAAAAGCGTAATTGGTCATAAAACTAATCAGAAAAAAAATAGTTAGTTGGCGATTAAATAGAATTTCAATAGTCCTGAAAGAAAGAAGCAGAAAATTTCATTAATTGCATTCGAATAACAAATTAGAAAATAAAAGTTTTCACTTTTAGAAAGAAGAAAAATCGTTCCTCAGAGTTTACCAAAAACTGTTGATACTGTTCATCGAAATACAACAACAAATAAATAAAGTCGTACTATCTAACAATGAAATAGGTTTACTACTATATTTATGTCAACAGGTAATTTTTTATTTATTATTATTTATCCTATGACTTATTATATACGGTATTACATAACTGTTCTAAAAACTTCCAAAATATCAAAGTTCAGGAGTTTAGAAAAACGAAATGAGGGACAATAATAAAAATATAACTAAGAAAATATTTTTGGACCACGGGGATCCGACAACATGTAAATGTCGAAAAATAATTAACCAACACCTAATTTCCTGTATATTTTTTAAGTAAACAATACAATAATAAAACAAAATGCTATGACTTTAAACAAATAATCAGCAGTCGATTTCATTTAGGGTGCAGCATTTTCGAGTAACAGAACTGAAGTCATGCTTATCTCAAGGTTTATTTTTTATTTAGCTTTTTTTTAAACAATAATATTTATTGAAAATTGCTATTATAGATTTCAATGTCAAGATGTTCTGACAATTTGTGCAATTATAAGAGGCAAAAACAGAAACTCAAGAAGTTTATTCCTAACAAAGAAGAAAAACAACAACACCAAAACAAGTATAATCATATCATCCCCCAAATCGGACCACCCAGAAAATGAAACTTTCACAACAGACACTAACAACATGGGTTTAAGAAACATGAAATTCTGTGAAAGCACGTCTTTAACTTTATAGTGTAATTTTACCACTGAACTATAAACAACAACTTCAACACTACTTGACACGCTCCCATAAAATTCCGAAATGACATCGCTCCATTCATTAACTCGGGACCTTACTGAGCGCATGCGCTCCTTCAGGCAGAAGAAGTGCATTTTGAGTTTAGTAGTAGTGGGGGAAACACGTGAGTTTTACCTGGCGACAGTCTGTCTGGCACTATGACCCACCTGGTGAAGATGGCTGCGAAAATTTACACTAGAAAAACCAAGGTAGGATCGTATTTAATCCTGATAATTTATTCAAATAACGTGGAAAAAAATCCTGGCTCTAAAAATGTAATAATTTTAATTACGGTTCCCTAGAAATATTTTTAAAAATGACAACACTAAGTAATATAATAAAAACATTATTTTAGCTTTTCGTATATTGCTGAAAAAGCACCGGTTTTTTATTCCTTTTTAACTATGCGTTTCTTAATTATTTAGTTGTTAAGACTAGTATTTCTGATTATTATTAAATTCTGAATGATTAATGCAATAGATTTATGGAAGATGGTCCGGGTCAAGAAAGATAAAAAAACATATTGAAAAAAATATTTATTGGTAAGGAACGTTTCAGCCCTACTTTGCAGGGCTAAATCAGAACATTGGAAAATATGATATAACAATTAGTATATGAAAGAAAAAAGATAAACGCAATGAACCAAAGGAATATAAATATTTATTTATGCATATAAAGTATATTCTTGTAGTTTAATCATATTTTACAATGTTTTCATTTTTGATCATCAATCTTGATGAAACCTTACAAAGAGCGATAAGATAGTTACTGATACTTTTAGTTAATAAACAGTTTTCTACTAAAGTTTTAAATTTTATTTATTAATTTATAAATAAATAGGTAGTCTCGTGAATGATTCTGGCCATATTCCCCTTAATTCTGTTGAAGCTCTATGTCTATTTTAACTTCACGTTTCTTATTATTTTTAAGGTAGGATATAATATCAAATTTAATTAAATATAGGATATAGAGGAAAATTAAAGTAGAAAACAAAATATCCTTAAATAAATATGAAATTTCAATCCTCCAAAAACAATAAAATTACGTATAATTTTTATAATAATAAAATAATATAATATTATAACAATTTAACAAATAATTAATTCTATTTATATATGTTAATACATGGTACATTAAAAACAATACATAAGTTATTAATATCATAAACTGTAAAATTTAGGTTCATAAATTCAAATATCTTTAAAATTAAATAAGTTAATAAATGCCAAATATTTGTAGTAGAATTTAATATTATAACTTAAAATAAGTCACTTTTATTGTATTATAAATTAACTATTATTATAAACATGATTATTATACTAAAGATTAATTAGTAACTGTAATTTTTCTTTGCTAAGCTATATTACTTATTGTTTCATAAAACTTTTAAGTGTGTTCTATAAGTTTAACCTGTAGATTACAACGATGTAAATATTTACTTTCTTTAAATTTCTTCTATGTAAATTAATAGAGAAACATTTTTAAAAAGAGTGAAAACACCGAGCACTTGAACATTTTATATTAATAAATTTATATTCGCATCTTTTGATAAAATAGTAAACTAATAATTAATAAGTTAATAAATAAACATAAGAAAATATACCTGGAATAGACAATAGCGACATCTGTTAGTTTGAAATAAAATTTTATGGACCCCTGCAGGAATAACAATAAATCACTCATGTCAGTTCACACCATCTGAAGGGAAAACTTAAAATATGTATACAAAGTTTAACGTTTATAATGTTAAGTTTCAAATAATTTCAACTAAAAGTGCTATTTTTAAATATATTGTATTGAATTTTATTTATCCTTGTTGATATTTATAATAAAATATAAAATAAAATAGAAATTCAGTTAAATGTGTGAATTTTGATTTGTAATACTAAATATTTAATTGAGATATTCTTATATATTTAACTTAGTGATCGAAATGCCTAAACTAAAATCGCATGGAAATTTTTAACTTGAAGATATTTTGATTCTAATACCAAATATATAATTTTTTTTCCAGCAGATAAATATTTATAAACTTACATAAAAATAACCTCTTTTACAATACCAAAATTATTGATTTATCAATTTTTAAATAAAAGAACAACTATAATTTCCGAAGAAGATCCCACATAAAAACTAAATTACACAATCAATGTGCATTTAATAGAGAGAATGGTTAGTGTGTGTTTTTTTAAGTTATGTTGATTTAATGTTTATGTTTGAAATAAAATAGTTTTTTCAGAGTTTAGCCTGATATTTAATTTCTGGCACACATTTCTAGCAGGTAAGTATTCATATTACATATCTACATAAAAAAATGAATGGTGTTTCAGATGAAAGAGAAGTCGAAGAACGCGGCGCGGAGCCGTAGGGAGAAAGAAAACACAGAGTTCCTCGAGTTGGCCAAACTTCTTCCTCTTCCTTCTGCGATCACCTCCCAGCTAGACAAGGCTTCCATCATCAGGCTCACAACATCGTATCTCAAAATGAGGCATCTTTTCCCGCACGGTAACAATCTTATCTGCATGATATCATTAAATATAATGTAGTGCCCGTTTTTTCTTTCGTTCTTGAACTTGAGTGTTTAGAAGTATAGTGGGAGGAGGAGGGGGAGAAAGATTTCGGCTATAGATATCCGGTAGCCCATTGATAACTCCTGGTAATATAGTTTGCAGCAACTTGTTACTTTCCCGTGTTCCCAAGAGTGTTAGAAACAACTTCTTCCAACATCTGGTGAAGGCATGACAACTTTTACTTACAACCTTTGGTATTGGGTACTGGTAAGGGGACCTAGTCCGGAAAGTGAGGCTAGTGGCCCTTTTTGCCAACCCCTGGGTACTTTGAAGTTGCCGCCGTGTAATAACTAACTTGTAAGTGTCTAGATTCATTTCTCGAGACCGTCGAGAAATAAATATTAACTGCTCCAGGTGGGAATCGAACCCACAACTTTCCGAATTGAGCGCTCTAGGATCCAAGCTCAACACGCACGGCCGTCCCGTCCCTCTCCCCATTTACAACATTACTTATAAGATAAAGTGATAAAGTTAACCTTTATCTTAATTAAAGAACTTTTTCTTTAATATTCAGAGAGACAATATCTCCTCTTACTATTTATTTTATATGAATGAAAGTATAATCTTACATCCGCGGAAAAACAATAATTATTAAATTCTGTCATATTTTATTTTTAACCATTTATATTATTACTATTTAATTTAGTGCATAATAATTTATACTACGGAATGTGATCGGAAGAGACCGGTCCGCTATTTCCGACTTGCCAGTCTTTTTTAGCTGGTTCTCCTTTAGTTTCACTATTTTTAAAATTATCGCTAAGATGTTTGGCTGAATCGAATTTCACATCATCCTTTCATTCTTTTTCACGTCCACGGTTAATGTTTTACTCCAGTCATAGTCTAGGAGACATTTGAACTGAGATAAAAAAAAACAAAAAAAAAGAAATACAAAGAAAATAAACACCAACGTGCTGTGAGGTGGTCTTCCTGGGCCCTTTTTCATAATGAAAGCTAATAGTATTAGTTCATAGTACAAGTGTAGAAACTAGTCTGGTAATAATACTAATACTTATTATTTTCATGATAGGGATGATTATTAGTGATATCACAGGAATTAAAAAATACCAAAGTACAAGACTGAGTAATTGAATTAAGATAAATCTACAAGACTAATAGTATTAGTTTGTATTTTATTATGAAACAGGGTCCAGATGGCAATGATAGACCCACTGACGATATAGTGCGTCTACCAACCTGACGTAAAGGTTGTGGAATCATAACTTCGACTTATAGAGGTTTTCCAAGACATAATACGTATCAACATAGGCGAACGCTAACCGAGGGGTTTCGGAAAAGTCGAATTATTAAAGAATTCAACATTTTCTTCTCTGTTTTCATACCGATTCAACAATGTAGAAGGGAACAGTGAATGAGATGTTATGTTAAGTATATTATGTGAAATAAAGAAAATACTAAAACGAAAGTCGTTAGAGCGATTAGTAACCAGTACCAACTAATTCTATGTAATCAGAACTAGTAGTCAATCGAATCATGTGGTGCCACCCTCCAGTCCATGGGTCATTGGCCCCTTGGGAAAATTATATTGCTTAAAAGTGCATTTTGAGTCACTATTATTGTGCACTTGCCTTTAAAAATCTTTCAGGTAAGACCCAAAAATCAGGAAAGGTAATTATTAAAATAGTGTAACTATACATCGTTTTTAAAATATTGCTGGACCCTCCCACTTCCCATCCTCAGATCACAAGTTGGGAACCACTGCTGCGAAGGGTTAAACTGGGAGCAGAGAGGGGAATAGATATAGATGAATGAGAAAGAAAGAATTGTTTATTTATGCAGAAAATGAAATTATACAATATAAATATTTACATTTAAAGAGGATAGAAATGAATACATCGATAGATGAATTAAAGAAATCATTAAATAATACGCAGAATGTTATTATTATTAGTAATAGAGTATTATTATTATTTTGGTATTTTCCGTTTTTATTCATATAATATCCCCCTCTGCCGGAAAAGCATTTCCTTCGAAAGCTTTCTAATTTTTTTTTTTTTTATTTATTTAATGTAATTTACAACTGTACAAAATAATACAATAGGTAAATATGTTGTATGTTTCATATACACTTGAAAATCTTGGAAAGGAACAACCCATTGGTGGTACTTCAAACATTAATTTAAATTAGAAGGTCCCGTGGCCATCTTTTCTAAATTTAATAATATTTTGGTTCATTCTTTATGGGTATCATGTTTTGAATGATATGATCGGTTTTCAAATGTGAGAACCCTGTACTAACTTGATGATCCTGAAAAACCTAGACATTGTCCGGATTCTTTTGTTCGTTTATTATTTTTAAACTATTCCTTTTTAGCGAGATATACATGTATTCTGAGTTGATGAGCGTCAAATTTCCTTTGGGCTGTACTGGTCGACAGTATTTTTTGAAGACACACACATCAGGTGCAAAGTAAAAAAAAACGTTAAAACTGTAATTAATCTGTTTAGCGTTTTATTTTTTTACTTATTATCATTATCAACATTCTTATTTAACAAACACGAAAAATATTAATGATGTTTGTATTAGATAATCCCATCCCTCTTCCTATAAACTAGAAGTCCACAACACTCGATTGAGTATAACCTTTCATTCAATTTCTACGGTGCCCCACACTTGGGTCAAGATAGACTTTGTGCTGATATCTCACTTCTCAACAGCTTCAAAATATTTCCCCACTCATCCGCTGGCGATCCATGCCTATTCATACTTTTCCCATTCATTTTATTTGAATAGAGATTCGGTTTTGAATAAGCCCTCATGACAATATAGAGGCGCCAAACAGGGAAAAAAGTGCACGAGGATGGTGGCTCTTTGACAAGGCCGTGCGAGGTCTTCGGTTACACGCGATATCGCTCTATCTCCCTCCCTTTTATCGATTGTCTGTCTGTAGCAGAATTGCTGAGTGTCAGGATTTCTCCTCATGGGTACATTCATATTTCCAGAGGGAAAAAAATTGGATGACCACTGAAGAAATATCTCGAGAATATAGACAGATCCTTATCGTAAACCTTTATTTTGGTTTTGTGACACGAAATGAAATGTTATTGCTGTTTGATTATCATCTTGCATTTCTTCTGAGCAATCAACTGATTTAAAGAAAATAAAATCTTTGTATGCGAATGAAAATATTACATTAAATAATTTTCTTATGTAGAAATGTCGATGTAGGGATTGCTTGTTAACAGTACATTAAAATCCAGCTTATCAGTTTTAGTTAGGACCGAGACATTGCTGGTTAAGCGGAAAAAACAGGTTAATCTGGACTGATTTTATTTTAATAAAAAATAAAATGTAATAAAAACTTAATGATATTACCTATGCATTGTATAGGTAATACGAGTTTATCAGGCTAACTTAAATTAAACATATTTTTTTAGATTCCTATATGATTAAATTTCTGTGCATAAACGACCTTTTAGTTTTTAATTCTGATCATGAATTTAGATATTTTGTTTTATTTTACCGAACTACATGTTTTCCCTGGATTCTTATCTTTTATAATCCCGGTTAAGCTGGGTTCTGCTAGTCATTCTTTTAACAGCTAATCATCTTTAGCTTAATTGGTTAATTTATTACTATCACACGTTCACATCTCTCTACAATTGTTACATACATAAACGTTCTTGTAATTTCTCAAGTCAATACTCTGTTTTGTATTTTCATCCTATATACAATTTTTTGGATTTAAAATAAGTTTAAAATATCTATTTTAAAAACTTATTACACTAGCTTCAAGGTTAATTTATATGAAACCAACTAATGATGGTTCCTGAAAAAAATTATAATTTTTATTTGTTTACCTCTCTTATATCCAGAAGGTTGAAAACTGGTATTCCATTATTTAATAGATGTTCAATTATTTGTCCTAATTTATACTGTTGTATCAACCTAAATATCATTTTATAGAGGTTTGAAGTTAAAAGGACCATAGTTCCTTGGTTTTTAGTTATATTTGATTCAAACAAAAACTATGTCAAAGAGCATATTATTGTATAATATTTCGGTCTAGGCCTCTACTTAATTTTAAATAAACAAAAACTGGTAAATGTTAACGTTTTGAAAATATAAAACAAGGATTTACAAAGTTTAGCTCAAACCTCTGTAAAATGTAAAATAGGCTAACACATCTATTAAACAATTAACGTCTAAAAAAATAATAAATACCTGTTTTCAACTCTGCGAATATAGTACAAACTTGAGTAGAGAAATTAGAATCTAATTTAAATTGATTGATTTCCTATGGATTGACAAAAAATTCACCTTATAAACTCAATATGTTTACTTATAGCATCTATAAAAATATTTGTTATTTATTTTTAGCTTATTAATTTAGTTATAATGGTGTATAATGATATAGAATTAATAATAAATATAGTATTTAAGATATATCAGTTCCAATTCCATCTTTTCACGATAGAATAATTCGATATTGAGAATATTTTTCTGCGGAAATCCTGATATATTTTAGTATGTGTTAACGGGATAAAAATCGAATTCCAATCGTGACATCATTATCATATGTAATTCATGATGAGTGTTGGATAAAAAGTAATCACAACTCCTATTACTTTAATTTGAAATTGTAGAAATAAAATTACAATTATCTGTAATTGTAACGGATAATTATAAGTACTCTATGAATCAATGTAATTATAATTTTTATCCGCAATTACAATTACAATTACTAGTTGAATAAAAATAATTACATTTAGTTGAGTCAAAGTAATTTCAATTATTTATTACAATGTTATATGATTACAATGATTTTTTTTTCCAACCTATTCATTCTTAACAGTGTTGGACAAAATGTAATTGCAATTATATAATTAGTTAAATGTAATTGAAATTAGTTTCATTCAACTAGCAATTTTAATTTCGGACCATTAGTACAAGTAGTTGAAATTAATGATTAAATTTGAAGAAAAAAAAAATGAGTTTGAGAGAACTGTTTTCAATTTATACTAATATCTTCGTACCTTAAATTAGTAATGACATCAAATTAAAAAATACATTTCATCTATTTGATAGCAATTTTGAAATGGATATTATCGGATCCTCAAATAAACTTTTAATTACTTCCTTTTTATTACTAAAATATATTTATAGCTGTTTAATTTCTTTTGAACGACCTAGGTTTTTTTTTTTACAACCTTTTTAATTTTATTTTCTACAGTCTATTGAAAGAAAATTACTCTACCCTCATTTAGACAACGGAATAACAAAGGTTATAAATATGGAACGTGTAATAAAACTACAAATGATAAATAGACTATTGCGTAACTGTTAAATAATTGATTAGGGAATGTCTTTGAAAATTGGCGAAGTAATAATTTTCTTCAAATATAAATAGAATTACTTGTGCAATAAAGATAGTTCCAAAAACACCGATTAATTCTGCTAAAATCCGTATAAACTTTATCATTTATGTGTATATGTATAGAACGATAAAACCTGGGACATTGTAGAAATAACAAATCTCTCTAATTACTAAAAATATATTATATATGTATCTAAATAAAATGAGTTATTTTTTTTTTTATTTCTATTAATTAAAAAACTTATTTTATTCAATTAACTTGAATTATCATAAAAATAAACAAGTTACTTTACCTATATTATTTTTTAAATATTAATTCCTATTCGGTATTTGTGAAACTATGGCTGATTTAGACCTATGTTAACTGATGCACTTGATACTATACAAGCCCCGTGACTGAAGGTTGAACTGTTCTGTTTAGTTATGAGTATTGCATTGTCTGCCGACCTACTTACAACGTGCTGAGTTGCCTAGATTCCCCACCAGGCAGTTCTTCTTTCTTCAGTTAATAATTTTATTTTATATTTATATTAATATATAAGAATCGGTAACGCTGCAATCCATGAAGTATCAGGGGTTGAATACATTGTAAGGAAATACTGTTTCTTGAACCACGGTGGTGTGCAAGGAGATTTGTTCATGATCACGCTCCACAGCCAAGTTTTACCCACCCAATTTATTTATGGGCCTACAGGGATGAAGCAGGCTTAAAGTAACATAATAAATAATGATTTGCTACAACTTTATTCGAACATGAGCCGGGGGTTAGTGGAACAGCGCCTTACTCACTGAGCTACCCCGTCCTTAATAATAATGTACAAAAAAAGAAAACTCGATTCTTTTGTCCTAATTTGAATTTGCGAAATGAAACGGATTGAAAAATGCAACATATGCAATGCAATACAATGCTACATAAATTCAATATTAAATGCAACTAACTGAAAATTTATTTGTTGCTCATTCCTCCCTTTATCTTTCTGATTAACTTCATTCTTTTCTCACTAGAGTCACCCCAGATCTAGTCCTCTTCGTGATTATTTCATGACCCCCTTCTTAGTTAAGTTAGATTCTTATTCAGTTCAATATCCTGAATAATATCTCAGATTTATCACCCCTTTATTAAATAATTTCAATTTATATTTTATACACATCAAAGTCTAAAAAATTGGTCATTCCTCCAATCCATCTTTTCGGTCTTTCCGTATAATAAGTTATCTCTCCCCAATAATTTGGAAACCCAAAAAATTTGGAAATTTATTATTATAAAACAGCAAAAATTAGAGTAAAAAAATATTTAAAGAGGTTATTATACTCGAAATGGCTTATACTCGGTATTCCAAGAGAGAAGATAGATTTCCAAAAATTCTCAGTTAAAGTGCCAATATCCAGGAATTTTCTTCAGGCCTCAGGAATTTTGGGAAATCTGGTCAAAATTGTTGGGATATTTTAGATTTTGATCAATCAATAAGTTATTGCAGTAACCCTCATAATAGGCCTCGCGACATTATGACTATCGCTTCTGTTCTTGATTTGATATACCTTTGTAATTTGTGATGAAATCGATTGTAGCGAGACCTTAACTGTTCGCTGACTGCCATTTGTAATTCAGCATGTACATTTGCTGGAGCGTGCTAGCACTCTAGCATTCTGCACTCAGCGCTGAGATTTTAATACGGCCTGGGCGCGTTGAAAGTGTTGAATCTCGAAAAGGAATCTCCATTTCTCTCTGTCTTACTGGAATTGTCATGTTTCCTGTAGGAGGAACACTAAGAATTAGCCGTTATTTGGTCAACAATTTATCTAAATAAAATAGATGATTAAATTTTAGTTGGAATTTTTATTTATGAATTAATTAATATAATCATGAACTTCAAAAATGTATCCAACATTTGGTCTAAAAACTAAAATTTGGTCCGTCAACAAAAGAACAGCAAACTATAAAGTTGAAAAGCAGGGTATAGTATCCCCGGAACGTCCTAGAAGAACAAAGAATATATTAGATTTATTGATAAAAACTATTATATTTAATAATA
>NW_027109134.1:307882-321700 GCF_000696795.3 Halyomorpha halys
ATAATATAAAAAATATATTAGAACTATTGTGTTTTACAAAACGTGTTTTCACACATTTCAATTCTTCTCGTTCGGATCCGCCCCACTAAGACCCCCCAGAGAGCGACAGTCCTATATCACTATTGAAATAATTGCTTAAAACGAGAAGAGCAGAATTTAATATAGTTAATTAGAGCAACATTTAAAAAGCACCTGAAATTGAAAAACGGCGTGAATCCCTCTTCCCTCGCCCTCTGTGGTAGCTTTACATATCTGACTTTTCGAACAGACAATTATAGCGACGGAAAAATAATTATTATTTTTCCAATTCTTTTTTTTGTGTCAGTTACATCTAACGACTAAAAGAATGATTATTTTTTGTGACAACAACTTCAGTCGCCAATTCGGATAATTTTCGTCCTGATCTTTCCAGCTAGAATTGAAGTACATTAGGAACAAAGTAACGTATAGTAAATAAATCCGAGAGATATAGATTAAAAAGCATGATGTCTGCAAAGGTATGCATAGCTTTTTTGTTGTATCAAAAATAATAATTTAATTCAATAATAAGAAACAACTGTTTCTGAAATTTATTCTGTTTCTGGCCAGATAGTTCTACCTAAATATTCTCCATTTATAGTTGTTTGTATAAAATGTTGGATATTTGAAAAAATGTATCTCTAGATCCATAAGACGCACATACGTCTGCCAACACTCAAAATAAAGGAATGTTAACTTACTATAAAGTAGTTTATGACACTTATCTTCGTAGTGGTAGTAGTTTTTATGATATTCACATATGAATATAAATTTGGCAAATGAAAATTTGTCCGAACAACTATATATCAATTTATTTTAAATTTCATGTAAACTATTACTCCTACGAAGATAAACATAAAATACTTTATGGCTCATTAAACTAGCTTTAATTTGAGTGCTAATAGACATCTGTACGTCAAATGGTTTTTGAGATATAGATTTTTCATAATAAATTCACTAACTACTGATCTTTCAGTACGTCCCATACAACATTTTTATGAAATGTTGCTTTTTAAAAAGCTATATCTCGAAAACTATTTAACGTAAATAACTCTATTAGGGCTCATATTTTAGCAAATTTGCTCTTCTTTAAATGACATTCTCTTAGGTTTTCTTGTGTTGTTCTTACTTTTATATATAGATATAGAGCTCCGAATGAAAAAAAAAAAATTTGTATCGCTTTGAAACAGCCGCCAATTTTTATTCCCCCTACCTATACTTGGCAGACTCATCAATTTTGGCTATTAATTATACACAGTTTTCATTAAAGTAATCAAAAATTGGGGTGAGATAACTGCCTTTTTTCGCCTCTTGGGTTCAGTGTTTCCTGATGATTTAAAATTTTTAGTAGCGTGTGGTTTGAATTAAAATTTCGACACAGGAGCTGCTGCCCGTACCGAATTCGAAGTAGTTGATAATGTTCCATTGAGCAGACGAAGGGGACACCTCTAACTAGATCTAGATGTGCCCGAGGGGCAGATCGGTCGAGAACTAGAGCTGCCCGACTAATGAGAGCAGACAGCCGGTAGACAAAGGGGGCACGCGCCGCTAACAACAGCGCTGATTGGTCCCCTGCAGCGGCCCTTTAAATCAACACTGCCTTCACAATCATTAGTACACCGGCGTTTGACTTCTGGTTCCGTGTCACCGGCTCCTCTGTAATTGGCGCCCTATGCTCGTGAGCGCCGCCTTTCCGATCCTGCGGTGCTTTTTGAAGGCTATTAATCCTTTGTATTCGTTATTTATTTGATAGCGGTTCGACAAAAATTGAGAGAATAGGGCTCCGTATATATAAATTAATGTCAGTTGTCATAGAGATCTAGAACTTATCAGAGGGAAGAGGTTGCTAGTGTTGATTCGTTCTTTTGTATTGTTTTGACAAAGAGGTTGGGATAAGTACAGCCTTAAGGCCAACCCATAGGCTGGCTTACTGGCTATTATACAATACCACAAAATGAAATACATTTTTGATAATAAATATTGAGGGCTCTACATTAATCTAATATATAAAAACCAATATTTGCTTGTTGGTACTTGATGCGCTGCCATCCGGTTGTCATGGGGCTTTTTGCTAAATGCTCATGGTTTTCCCGGATATTCCTATTTATTCTATATGCTATACGAGGAGAAGATGGTTGGGGTGCGGTCAAAATAAAACACAAATAAGTTGAAGTAACTATTTAATTGTGCCAACGTTTTGGCCAGAATTTCTAGCCTTCCTGAGGGCTAAGAACAGAACAAGATAACAACCAATGAATACAGAAAATAAAAAATAAAATATAAACAGAATGACATAAGTAAATAATTGTATAGAATGAAATTAATAAAATAAAGTGATGAAAGAAATGGAAAATAAAATGTATACATAGGTATTTGAATAAGTAGTTAAAATAACATAACTTAAAGGACATAAAATAAAAATGAAGTTATATAATGCAAAAAAATATGAATATATTAGTTTATTAATTATTTAAAAATTAAAATTATGGAAAGAAAAATAATCTTTTTCTCAATTTTATTTTTCTTTAAGTTACTTCCTCTTATTTTTTTATTTTGATCGCACCCCCCAACCATCTTCTCCTCGTATAAATCATCCACGGTCAACTATCTCTCATGATTATTCTATATGCTAGGTTATAGGCTATTCCTGTTTATTCTATATGCTAGGTTATAGGCTATTTCTATTTATTCTATATGCTAGGTTATAGGCTATTCCTATTTATTCTATATGGTAGGTTATAGGCTATTCCTGTTTATTCTATATGATAGGTTATAGGCTATTTCTATTTATTCTATATGCTAGGTTATAGGCTATTCCTATTTATTCTATATGGTAGGTTATAGGCTATTCCTGTTTATTCTATATGATAGGTTATAGGCTATGCCTATTTATTCTATATGCTAGGTTATAAGCTATCCCTATTTATTCTATATGCAGGTTATAGGCTATAACTTGCCTGTAACTTGTTTACTTTCTATCCAATTGCTACGTTAATACAACTATCAGAAAGCTGAATGTTTGCCCTTTGAACCTATCTTACCACAATGTAGATTTAATATCATTATAACGATGAAATAATGGCTTCAAATAAAGAAAAACTTTTCAAAATTTTATTTTTTTTCACCGGTTCTAATCTCTCTAATTGAATACCGTTGTGTGCGGTTTGTAGAGCCGAGACCACTGCTAAGTTTGGTGTAGATTAATTGAGTCGTATAGAAGTTATAATATTTGTCTACCATATATTTTTATTATATTATTTAATTTACCACTTTAAACTAAATGGATACAATAAGCAATTAATTAAATCATTAATCCAATGTGTAAATAATTAAATATATTAATTTATATCAAACTTCCAATTGTATTCAATTGATTTATCTACATCCCTAAAACTAGCAATTGCGAAGCATTTATTGATTCAACCAAAACAGCTTCAGTTATTAAAATGACAAAATATATTTTTAAAAAAGAAAAAAAAATGTATTTTGATTTTAAACATTATTTTCCACCTGGTTTAGATATAGATTTAAAAGGGTATTGAATTCTGTCAAACAAGGTTCGGTTTGATATAACTGAGTAAAAGCGTGTCCAAGATTCAATCCAATTCAATTAAGTAACTTCTATGTAGACATGTTTATCTCGTCTTTAAGGTATTTGCTATAAAATTAGAGGTGAATAACATTGTTGAGTATATCTGCTGAATGGCAAATTATTTTGACGTTCTCTTCTCAAAATTAGACTCATGGATCTGGCATTAAAAACGGAATTTCCTAATATAGCACATGCTGTATGCAGTTTAAATTTGTGCAATATAACTTGAAGCGCTCTACTGAATCCAGAAAAACATTTTGTTAAAATTTGAAACATTATTGAGATATAATATTGTATTTCTATTGCGTATAAACTTCTTAAAAATAGTTCATACAAAGAGAAAATTACCTTTGAAAACAACTAAAAAGTATTACTTGGTTTTTGGCTGTTCAAATAATATTTTCATTCCCAAATAGGCAACTATTTATAGATAAGGTCGTAAACGAAACAGACAATCAATGAAATCGTGTTTCAAGGTCATATCAGTTGTCAACTTCTTTGGAAAATTGATGATTTTATATTTTATTTATTAAATGTTTCTAGTTCAACAGGAAAGATTGATGAACTGCTCCATAAGATTCGTCTTCGGTATTCCTCAACGTTCTCATATCTCTCACCGCTATTCCTAGGATAGTTGATTTCTTATTTCTTAGTATTCGAAACCAATAACTTCTTTTATTACAGACTTATTCCAATCCTTAAGAACCAAAAAACCATCCTCACCCTTTGTTTATCCACCTCTTAAGTGCAAGAACTCAACCTACCGATTTGTACATCTCTTCCCAGGGAACTGCTTTTTTTGAAAAATTATTTACTGTTTCAGTTACTACATTCTGGACTATCGTACCCATATCTTTACGTAAAACTTCATCCTTAACTTCATTCAGATATCAATTACATATCCACCCCCTTGATTATGAAGAATGATAATCAAGGATGTGGATATATATTTGTAAACAATAAATTTTCATGCTATCATGCATAAACATTTTTTATTTTTTTATTATTTAATCATTATTATTTATTTAGTTATTTATTCATTATTATTTAACCATTATTATTACTATTACATATTATTCATTATTATTTAACCATTAGTTATTTATTCATTATTATTATTTTCATCTCATTCATATAATTATTATTGTCTTATTTAATTTTGTTAAATATAACATAATGTAGTCAGAAAAATACTAATCAAATTAAAAATAAAAAAAGGATTATAGAATTTTTATTGCTTTTTTTTTGTCGGTGTTCTCTTAATTATTAGTTTAATGGTTAGAATGTTTTAAAAATCTATAGTTTGTGAAGTATTAAATTAATCAATTTCCTTACTGAAACTGTTTTATAATGATGGTGCTAATAGGCCTTGGCGATGCGTGGGGTGCCGCGCCACAATCACAACCCAGGGAGGCGACCATTAGGGAGCTTGGATCTCATCTTCTTCAGGTAAGTAGTTCTATATTTATTGTATTAAATATAAATAATACTGATATTTTATTGTTTGACAGTGCCTATAAAATAGGGCCGTTTATAGCTGAGGGAGTTAATAAGGGACTTCCTCGCGACGGCGCCGGTTCGAATCGGGCCTGGGTCGACTTTTCATTTCTGTGGTGACCCCTCAAAAATAAAACTTGACCATATCTCAGCATAGTCAGAATAGGCTGGTTACCTCTTGATAACTCAACCCATATTTCAGACATGACTAGGAAGAGGGTCATGCAAACAAACTAAAAAAAAAAAAATCTTAGATCTTTAAATTAAGTTAGACAAAATAACTATAAAATACTTGAATTAATAATTATTAAATTCACAAACATAAAAGCCATCTATAGAATAGATTTTAATGATTTTGCGTACAACTCGAATGTGATTATAACAACCGGTTTCCCGATTGGTTACGATCTTTGATAGACATCCAAACGAGACAGCACTTGTGAGTTATGTTTCCCCCAGCAAGGGCAGTGCCGTTTAAAATTCATGAAAACAGGTTGTCCTAGAACATTCAATTACTGAAGAGGAAATGAAGTTGTGAGGAAGGCCGCAAGTCAAGTTTTCGACTTGTTCATCTGAAAGCCCTTCAATTATGCGGGCTCGTGCCCCTTGTCCTTTTAACGAAGTGTTTTATGTTAACGGGCCAAAGGACCATTCGTCTTATTGATGTGCGGTTTTGTAGGGCTGGTTATACCTCATCAAGGAAAATTAGTTTAATTTAATATGTATATATATAATATAATATATCTATAGAAGAATAGATAAAAAAAAAGTTGGTTTTACCTTAATATTGACAAAGTGATCACCTTGAGCATTAAGGTGGGTCTTACTTCAATAGCAGCAATGGTCTGGCGGCACAGAATATGTGTTATTGTCACGCTCTCCATGTTTGAACCCATGTTTTTTTTTTATTATTCATTTATTTTATTTTATATATATATTTTTTGTGGGGAGGGGGGGGGAGAGGAGGTGACATTAAACAAATATTCAATACAAGCCTGGTTAATAACCTTGATTCATTATGAAGAAGCATAATTGATACTTACGAATTAATAACACATATCCAGTGCTGTTCGCCCACTGCTGCTATGGAAGAAAGACGCCGAGTTTGTCATAATGCTCAAGTCACCATGAAGATCATAATGCTCAAGTCACCATATTTTACACCACACCTCAATAGCTTGGGACTAAGCCAAGATATCTCAAAAACCATTGGAGACGATGATAAGGCAATAGAATTGGTGTTTCGGTTTTTGAAATCACAAAATTTACTGATAAAAATATAACTTGATCGGATGAAAAAAATAAATAAATAAAATAATCAAATCAAGAAATAAATAAAATTTAACGAATATTAGCAAAATTAAATAAAATATACATGGCTTTGATGACCAATGAAGTTTGGCGCCACTAAACAACCAAACAAACAAACCATGAACTTCATTAAATATGAATGTTAGTTTTTACGCTTCATTGATAAAGTAGTTGTAACACATATTAATCTATTTATTTTAACCTAAATAATTCATAACAATGAAAATCTTTAGACGTAAATATCTCCTGAACAAAGCGTTTACGGAATATATAGAGAATTTTTTCTTGTTTTGATCTTTAATTCATATTAATAATTTTGAAATACCACACTAATCAATCGTTTTTAATAAATAACTTAACATATTCAGTTAGGAACAGGAAATCTCAAAAAACCTATTATGTCATTTCGCTTTGCAACGACAATAAATAAATGTTTTCGTGTGTAAGGAATTGATTGATAACGTAGCATTGTTAAAGGTACTGGATATTATTAAAATAAAGAGTATTACCCCGTATATTAGTTACTGTACTGAATTATTAAAGAACCAATAAAACCAGATGGTATATCTTGTACCTCATAACTTTTTACTGGAGTAGAAATCAATTTTTTATTTTAATTAATAATTTTATAATATCATAGAACCAGGTCGTTTATATATTTAAATGTATTATTTTTTATGTTTTAGACTCTCGATGGTTTCATATTCGTCGTCGCTCCAGATGGTAAAATCATGTACATATCAGAGACAGCTTCAGTGCACTTAGGCCTATCCCAGGTATGTTTCTTTAATTATTGTTGATTGTTTATCCAATAATTACAAAAAAAAAGTTGAGAGTGTTAACTGTTAAATTAGGAAGTTTTGACACTTAATTTACTTACATATTATGTATGCAAAATTTTAAGAACTTTTACTTTTTTAATTCTATCACTCATATGGACACAAGCGCCACCACCTGGGAGGCAAGAACCACGGAACGAGATTTTACTATGTTTGTCCCTCCCATTCATAAAAATCGGTCATTATCTTCTCTTATCAATGTTTATGCCATTGACCTAAATGTTGTAAAAGTCCCTTCAGCGTTAAAGGGAAAGTTTTTCAGTTATACACTGTTTAGCTGTCATGGTCCGATAGAAACATCAGAAGAACAAGCTATGAAGAGTACTATGGCTGGCTGGTTAAAACAAATAATTAGGTCCTTGCCCGGTAACATTTACAATAGTAGATAATTTCAACGCAAACGTTGGCAATGGCAATTTATTTCACAATTATCAGTAAACCAATGGTCTGAGAATTGTTAACTTCACGCAAAAAACATTGTGTTTGATAGAAGTCTATTCTCTCACAATAGGATCCATCTTACATCTTCGGATGTAAACAGTTAGACCAATAGATTACATTCCCAGCAAGTGCGCGATATAAATCAAATCTTTTCTATATCACAACTTTCCGAGGCGCTAATGTACTGTTGTCTAAAAAAGATCTCAATAGTCAAAGGCGAGGATTCTGAAGTTAGCAAACCTAAGAACCTTTAAGGAATCCGAAGTTTTTCATTCACAAATAAATAAAAAATCTTTCAAAAATTTATTCACCACACAAAATATGTAGTAATTTGCTCAATGAAAAATGGTTCTACCTAGAGCAATATAACTTACTCTTAATGTAATTGTAAAGCTCATTCAATTGAAAAATTGTAGGCTACACTGGGCATACTATATCTGATGGGCCTAGTCGGACGAATGATGGGGACCAGATGGTAAAAAAAAACAAAAAAAAAAAACATGAATAAATGTACTTACGATAGCATACTCTAGAGGCCTACATGTACTTACGACAGCATACTCTAGAGGCCTACATGTACTTACGACAGCATACTCTTGAGGACTACATGTACTTACGACAGCATACTCTTGAGGCCTACTTGAAACTTCAGTGTGTGGATGGTATTGGAGAAGATCCTAATAATGCAAGATCCGGTGAGAAAAAAGTCAGTTATTTTTCTTTCAAATCTTATATTCATAACTACCTATAACACAAGAAAATCTAACAGGACATCATTTAAAGTAGAGTAGAATTGCTCAAATATGGGCCCTAATAGAGCTATTTACGTTCAATAGTTCATTTATCTTTGTAGGCAATATCATGAAAACTACTATTCCTACAAAGATAAACTCCATAAACTAGTTTAAACTACATTACTCTACCTTTAATGTGGGTGATAACAGACATCTGTACGTCTAATGGTTTCTCAGATATAGTTTTTCATGAACATAAAGTTTTGTCCGAAAGAACTGGATCACAATCTTTACAACTACAACAAGAAAATCTGCATCTTGTGAATTTCTTTTGACAAAGATCATGAAAACTACTACTACCATGAAGATAAACGCCATAAACTACTTTATAGCAGATTAAACTATGCTTAATAGAGATCTTCACGTCTAATGGTTCGTGAAATATAGATTTCCCAAAATAGAGTCACAAACTAATGATTTTTCCTTAATTTGTTATGAAATATTGCTTTTGAAAAATTCTATCTCGGGAACTATTTAACGTGAAAAGCTCATTTAGGGCTCATATTTTAGCGAATTCACTCTTCTATAAATGATTGGTAATTCGGTGTTTAGTGTTGTTGGTAGATAAAATATGCGCTTCCAACGAAAACTTAATTTTTTCTTACGTTTTGCAACAACCGCCAATATTTATTCCTCCTAACTATACCTGGCAGACTCACCAATTTTGACTTGTAACTATAAATAGTTTTCATTAAAGCATTGAAAAATTGGGGTGAGATAACTGATTTTTTTCTTCTTATGGGTTCTTGGACTATCGATGTGTAATTGAAGTACAGTTACACTTCTCCGATTGAACTGGCGAAAGGTGAGGGAGCGAGGACATGTTGAGTTGATTCAATAGTAGTTTATTTTCATAGCTTTTAGTTGACTTAATGAATAATAATAGTAAAATAAATTTAGAAATTTGGATTGATAGTTGTATGATTCCCCCTCTTTTATACTATAATACACTCTCTAATTTATTTTCTAATTAGTGTACTAACACTTTTTAACCAGATTAAAAGTTGTCTTTTCATCATCAATAGCATTTCTACTCCAAATTTTCAATTTTATGATTGACAATAAATATATTTAACTGCTTGAAAACATTTTAATTATTAGTGTTAATTTGGCAACTTAAGTTTGATGGTTCTTTGTACAGCAACGGTTCATAAAGTTACTCGAGAAACACGTGTGCCATTATCATGTATTTGACCTTATTAATATTAGATATTTGTAGATTATTGATTTTTTTTGCAAATACTAATGAACAAAGTATTATTTATAGCCTGATTATGTTATGTGTGTGTGGTTTTACCGATGAACCTTCCTATAAACAGCTATATTGAGTGAACCTTCTGAGACACTCTGTTAGAGCTCCTCATTTTAAAAAAGATCATATGAGAAACATCCTCACCATCTGAGTTCTGTAAAAATAAAGTTACATTACTCGACTTTATGTCTATAAAGTATAAGTCATATGTCATATGTGTTAGGTCCTACGTTCACAAGATGGCTGACTGCGCCAGACCTAGAAAGGTTTTAACTATTTAATTAATTGATAATAACTTTATTTATTAAGAAAGCTCTTTTACAAATTATAATAAAGTAAATAATAATCACACTTATCATTACTTCAAGATTCTGTCAGATCGAGTACAGTATGAAATATTTAGATCAGAAGAAAATAGGAAGCGATGTATCTGATCTCTTGATATATTAATAATAAAATAAAATTTTAGTATGCCCACCCTTTTTACTAAAAACTGCAGATAAAAATTTTAAAAAAATCTCTAAAGAACAAAAATTAGAGGTTTAATTTTTTAATTTGCCATTTTTTCAATGAAAAACAGATTAAATATAAAGATTTTGGCCCTCCAATATCTTGTATAAAGCAAGCGGGCAGCAATTCTGTACTGCTTAAAACCTCCTTATAACTCTGCATAATAAAAGGGAACAATTTAGTCGAAATCAGTTTCATGCAGTTTTATTTCGAGAACAAAAAAAGAAAAGAATTCATATGATTTCTCATTTATTTGTAAAATTTTAACTTCTTATTTTTATATCCTCAATTATCTGTATTTTTAAAATAATTCTTATTCTGGGGATAGGCAAGTAGCATAAAGGTCGTCCAGTGAAAATTGTTTGTAAACTAAGCTCTGGCTGTTAATTCAATGGTTAATGAAGTCTTGGATTTAATCTAACCTAAAATACTCCAGTATTTAACTATTACTAAACTGAATAAAAATGGTATTACCGGTTCTCGTTTATCCTCAAATTAAACTGGGTTAATCTTATTCCTGAGTTAATCTTAGTTTATGTAGTCAGAACCTTGTAATGGGTTAATCTTATTCCTGAGTTAAGCTTAGTTTATGTAGTCTGAACCTTGTAAGTAGTTTAGGGTAGTGTTAGTTTACAACTAGTTCTAACCCTGGACCTAGCAAACCGTCCTCAATTTAAACGATGCAATGTTAATTGTTATTAATAAAATGCATTATTATGAGTGTGTGGTTTACGTTTGTGAATAAAAGGCTCTTACCTATAGCCGTGCTCCAGGTGGAACTGACCGGCAACAGCATGTTCGAATACATCCACCCCAACGACCACGAAGAGATGTCTTCGGTACTGTCCCTCCACCAGCCGCTGCACCACCACCACCTCCTGCAAGGTCAGTATCAGCTTGTTACTAACTGCAACCCAGTCGAATTATGCAAATTATTTATCTGATGTTTCTTTCGTTCAGAGTTCGAGATGGAAAGGGCCTTCTTCATCAGGATGAAGTGTGTTCTTGCAAAAAGGAACGCGGGTTTGACAACGGGTGGATACAAGGTGAGCATTGTTCTTTCTTGGTTTTATTTATTGTATTGAAAAAATAAAATGTATATATATTTATATTTTTTGTTGTTTTATAAATGGCAATAAGCACTGTCTATAAGGTCTATTGTGCGCTCAAAACTTATATTTAAAAACCTTTATTTCGAAAAGAGTGCTTGGTATTTTAAAGTCATGTATCAGTTTGAGTTTCCATCCTCCGACCCAGTGTGTCTCTTTCTTCTTTTCACCATATCCTTAACTCTTCACTCCCATTCTTATTCATTTTCTTTATATAGGTTATTAATTTATGTCCATCATATATTATTATTTTTTATTTTACTATTTATTCTTTTGGGTTCTATAGGTCTTGTAAATATAGTTTTGTAATTTTTTTTCATACGAATATTCACACTTTTCATTATACCTTGAATATAGTTTTCTTTCTCACATTTCTTGTATTTTTAGTTTTTCTTTATTTACCTACAATATTTTAATTTTTCATATATTTTTTTTCATATTCTTGTACTTTCATAATGATTTTTATCTTATAATCTTCTTGCTCTGCAATTTTTTGTTATGTTACATACTTATCTAGACTTGTTTGTGCTTAACCCTCATGAAAGTTGACAATTTAAGCCACAATGTTGGCAATAAAAAAATTTTTTTTTATTAGTTTTCGCTTAACTGACAGCACTCTTTATCCAACTTATATTGTATCCAACCGAATTTTCCTCCTATCGAATCTAGAATCATCTCCATCCACGCCATAATCTGGTTTAACCGACCGCTCAAATCCGTACCAGGGGGAAAAATTCTATGGAATTTTTGAGTTCACACCCCTTCCAATAAGTTGTTGCAAGTACGCTCCTACGCTTTAAGATTCTGTCATAAGCAATTTGGACATAGCATGTTTTTTTATTTCAAGATATAACCTGTTCAGCGAAATCTATTTTATTTTATTAATGCAATGATATCTGTATACATATACTTTATTATTATTACTAAAATGTCCGATGAACTTTGGAGGTTCTTGCTTTTCACTTTAGAGGTATTTTAGGTTTCCGTACAGGAGGTAAGCACAGAGCGGATATGAGAGTTTTCATATAAAGTTATTTGTGTTCGTCTTGAGATTAAATTTTTGAAAATAAGACTTTTCATTTTAAAATAACATCTCATTTTTCCCTTATAACTAGACGATTTCCGTTCGGTCTCTAGTATTTTGTTCTTCCACGTTTTATTTTAATTATAAATTTAAAAGAAAAATATAAATGACTAAAAAGCATATTACAATAAAAGAGTTATGGAAGTGTGGCTAACAATGTAAGTCATATGTATAATTTAAGGTCCATTATAATAGGATTCTAGGGACCTTATTATGAGTATGTGACATTGTGAGATAAAACGAATAATTAAAGGTAAGAATAAGAAATATAAACTAAGGAAAATGGCTGGTAGTAAAAGGTATTAGTAAAGGTTGGTCGCTTTACGGGGACTATCCGGAGTGACCGCTGTGGCTGCTTAATGCAGCGGCACGATCTTCCACCTCGTCTGTCCTGTCTTCTTCCATTCAACTTCTTCTTCCTCTCTTCTTTTAGAAATTCATATACCATCATACATACTAATATTATGTACATATATAGGTGGATGAATGGAAACTATTACATATAACAAAGTTGTTGGGTGTTGTAAAAGAATTAAGCCTGGCAATAAATATTATTAAAGTAAAAAACGAGTTAATTTGAAAATTTGGAGAGGTAGATATGAGTGGAATAACTTTAATATGTAGATAAAACTATTTGGGACCTTGTTGATTGTTTAAAAGGGATGAAATACAAGAAGAAATGAATAGAGAAAGTTTATTTTTCTCTATCGGACCTTCTGGTATTTTTCTTGAAATATCTATACTTCCTTCAAAAATTGCTCTTACGATTTGGACCGAAATCGAGGAAAGTTGAGAATTAGTGTAAAAATGGTCTATTATAAATTTTATGGGAATTCCATCTTCTTCTTTTCCTTATCCATGCGAAAAATGAATTTACTTTAATGGAAAGTCTCGTTCCATAAATTTATTCTCAAATGTCTAATTATTAAAATTGGAATTATAGGCAATTTTGTAATCAGTAGAAAGGCATATCTACAAAAAAAAAAGAGAATTTTCAGGAAATACTATTTTCAGACAGTAAGCAGCCCTGAAATTACCTAATTTATAACATTGTTTCACTTCTTATGCTTTTTATGAATTCAAGACCTAACCCCTTGCAATAAATAAAGGAAGGTTAAAGAGTTTTTAAACGAAATTATTGCATAGGATGTAGACCCAAAAAGGTATTTGTTAGCTCGCCTGTCAGCTGGACACCGCTACATCCGATAAATATTATCGGCTTAGTTACATTCCGGAGATAAAGAAGGAGTGTAAGGTAGGATAGCTAGCTCAGGAAAATAACTACAAAAATATGGAAGGTAGGATAGCTAGCTCAGGGAAATAACTGCAAAAATATGGAAGGTATGATAGCTAGCTCAGGGGAATAACTAC
>NW_027109134.1:325680-335202 GCF_000696795.3 Halyomorpha halys
AAGCCTCTCCATTCAAAGTTAACTAAACGAAAGCCTCTCCATTCAAAGTTAACTAATAACCAGACATATTCGGGGTTTATATTTGTATTAGAACCTTTCGGAAGTATTTATGTTTTTTGTAAAATTGTTTTCTGTTTCAAATACTTTTTTATTAAAAAATAATTTTAGTTAATACGATAATAAGATTGGGTTTAAGAAATTCATAAAATTAAGGGAGAAAAAAGATTAAATAAAAATGAGTTTATTGATTGGAACAGGTGAAGAGGGTGTTAACTTGATATCTTGTGTTCGTGCTTGTAACTTCAATAATGACTAATTTCAATTTGTTTTTGTTTTCATTTATTTTCACTAATTTAGTTATTAGTGGTACCTAATAATTAGTTTTTCTTCATTTATTTATTTTGACCTTTCTTCTTCTTTTCAGCCGGAACATCTTTCTACAATTAATTACTTAATAATCTCTCTATAAATTTAATTTGTATTTAAACAAACGTATTTGAAATTTCCAAAATACGACTAAATATATTCTAGAAATGAATTCTACATAAAAATGTTTAGTGAATATCTTTGAAATAATTTTAGAAAAAATCATGAAAGGATGGATAAATAGAAATTTTCGACCGAAACGAAAATTATTTATAAAAAAAATCTTCCAGGATCTACACTACTTCGAAAAAAAAATTATTCGTACCATAACTTGCCTAATGCCTAATTTCCAATATTGCTTATTTTACAGTTTAATTGAATTGTTTCACTGTTGGTTAAAATTTAATAACAATTGATTTGAGATGTCACCTACCACGAATGAAGTTATTATCTAAAAAAAAAAATGGAAATATATATTTGATGCTATTTCAAAGTTTTCCCTCATTTTTTTCCTTTCAAAAATGAATCCGATAAATTTTTTTTTTTTTTTTGAGTTTTTTTTGTTTAATAATCAATTAAAAAAACAGATAGACCAGCATTACTAAAAGCTTGTCGAAAAAAGAGTTCATTTAACAGACTTTGAAAATTTAAATGATTTGGTTAAAATAAAAAATATATAGCTTAATGGTCATTGAATGTTATAAATAATTGAGGGAGAAGTAGATGTACTCAAAGCAAACCAACGTTTATAATAAAATATTTTAGAATAAACTCAAATTTTTGTATTTATCGATAAAAATAAGTAGTATAAATGTATTCTTTATAATTTTTAGTGACCATGAAGCAAAAGACTTGCTTCTGTGCTACAGTGGTACCGAAGAGAGAATCGAACCTAGGCCCACACCCCAGCCCAAGTACGTCCCGGATGAGTATGCCGAGCACCACCATCTCTATTTGAGTCAGCAAGTGGCGGTAAGGAAATTGTTAAGTTAAAGTAATGATGACGTTATAGTTGCTTCTAATGATCAATCGATTGAATTCTAATGAACAGATCGAGTATTTAGCTACTATGTACTCGTACTACAACTATGATGGTAGAATAGACGCATAGAGCTTAGGAAATCTGCATTTTCCTTAACTGAGTAAGCCTGAATAAAAATAAATATTGTTCTCAGCTCATGGATTCTCTCGAGAAGGATTTATTAATCATGGCTTTAACCAGAGTAGAACGGGAAAATATTCACTTATAAAAACAAATTCAAAAGCCCCATTAAGGATTGCACATTACTACGTGAATTAATTTCTACTTCATTTTGTATTTACATATTTCTTATTTTCACACTATATTTACCGAAACTACATAGAAATAATTATTGTGTATGATATAGGATAAAGGGGGAGGGTCAGTTTGTTTAACTCTCCGCATGAAGAACTCTTGATTATGGCATGCGTTACAAAACGTTGGGAAGCTCTAATAAATGGGGTACTCTTGATAGGATCCACAATACGTTCTTAAAAAAAAAAGATATTTGTCATGTTCAGTTTCTCCTACTAACATATTCCAGAACTAACGAAACCCATATAGTGCGATGCAGTTTAACTTGGCTCTTCCTTATGTAGGATAATTTGACTATTTATCTTCGAATTCATCTTGTGTGAGTTGTATGTATCATATTTCGAATATTTCCTTATAATTTATATATGTAATGATTTTTTTCGTGTAAGGTGATTTTTCTGTTTTTTAATGTTCGCTCGCGCATTCAGCAACTCGTATTCACAATACCTGTAAGTTATAGTTGTTAATATACATAAACATTATATTTTAAAAGAACATGTAAATTATAAATATAAAATGGCTCGATTCAAGGATACAAATATTGTCTACAGTGGGAGCCCGATCGCGTAACCCTATGAACAAACTGCGATAGTCCCTAACTTTCAACTTCCGATAACTTGGGATGTTCTGGGACTCCTCACAGACCATAAGTTCATCTCTGCCACTCTTCCATTTCAAATGAAAAACTTTCTTGTTGTTCCTCTATTCCTTATTCTCGATCGATTTGATACACTTTTGCCTTCATGATAAACTCTTAGGTCATTTCTCTTTGCCCTCAGGTGTACCAACAAGACTACAGCGGTGAGTGCAGCACAGCTGACTACTCGGGCTACACTGAGCTCTATTACCCGACCGACGGACCCATCATCCAAGACCAGAGGCCATACTCCTCCAGCAGTTCTTGTTCCAGCCACGAAGAACATCATTACATCCCTCCACCTTACGCTAGTGTCATAGTGGATTCTGCTGGTCTGGTAAACCAGTTCGTCCACTAACCTTATACCCCCTTCGCACATTCTTTTCCCATCGTTTACCAACTCGTATACCTAAGATCCGATATTTATACTATTTATATAATTTTCTGTTTTCGTTGTACTTATTCGCGTTTATTATTATACAATTATTGCTGGCAATGGTCTGGATTGGCTTTTCTTTGAAAAATCATTTAAGACAAAAAGAATGGTTTAATTATCATCTTGATTTTTGTTCATAATATAGGTTTATGGTCTCTAACGTTTCCGATAAAATTATGAACCTGTCATCAATACTAGGCAGCGTCAAAATTCCAGATATTGATTGTTCAGGATGTGAAACAGATAGAAGTTTTTAATATTATTTGATTTTTAAATTAAGAACTACCATTAGAGTTGGTGTTCAATTGATGCAGCATTTCAAATCAGCCATTACTGGCGTGTTTAGGGTATAAAATTAATTTCACTAAAGAACTTGCTGAAGAATCCAGTTGCATTATTGTTCTGTGAGTATTAACTACTGTGACTAGAATCATAGACATCCTTCAACTAGTCTTTTAAATTGTTAATTATTCAAGTTGAATTAACTACTGTCATCCATGAAAGTAAATAATATGTAGCAGATTCCTCTGTCTCAAGTACTATCCTTTACCAGTAGGCTTATAGAATAAACATCAGGTGAGGATGGCTTACTAGTCAACTGGAAAACATCAGCAAGGTCAATAAGCTGAATAAAAATCTTTAACTATCTGACTTAGGTCATCCTAGTATACATTATAACCTAATGATCTTAATCATTAATTTTCTATGTACTTAACACTTTGATGTTTGGACTTATTTTTGACACCCTTCTTTGATTCCTAACAAACTTTAAAATGCCTTAGATCAATTTATCAGGCCTATCATAACTGCCATAATTCTTTACCACATAAAAAGGAACTAATATCATATCATATCCAAAGACATCAATTATAAAATTAGCAATGGACTATAAATAAACACAAGTACCAAATTTCAAAGGATGTTAAGGAAATTGCGATTGATTTTATTTATTGAAATAAATCATAACTTGTGCAGCATGATATAAATATGTATACTTTAAATTTATTAGGCTTAATTTGAAATTCATTAATACTTGCCTAGCCTCCATCAATGATTGTACCAGCATAGTTGAAAAAGGGCATTAACATTTTTTTTAACCCAATCATAGAATGTTTAATAATTCTTCTGTTCCTTATATAAAAAAAAAAATGAAGAATTGAGTTTAAAATAATTTGATGCCCCTTAATATTGTTTATGGTTAACCTAAGGCTGCTTATTAAATGTTAGTTTAATTCTTTAAGATATATCAAAATGTACCAACCATCATTTATAGGTAAACAAAATAATTGAATATTTTAACCTATTTTGTACTATGTTAAATTCAAGACCAATAAATTACTGTTATAGTTTTAAAGAATATTTGAAGATGCATAAATTTGAAGAAATAATATTAAATAGATGAATCAATATTGCAAATAGGGGTCCATGAAAGGTTGGTTAAATACAATATATTATTATTCAACCCTATATATAAGTGGTCTGAAATATTTTGAAATATAATATTGAAAACTGGTCCCAAAGGACAAAAAAAAATAATAATACTGACTTATAATTTATAATTCATGTACATATATTTAAATATAATTGGTTTTAATATTGAAAAAATATATAATTGTAAGCATTACCAAATGGAATATCTGACAATAAAATCAATTACTAGTTTACTAACATACAGTAGCCAAAGACAAAATATTATATCAAACATGCTCGATCGGGATGAGGAAAAAAGTGTATTATTTTGTAATGTAACAATGTATACATAAAAAATTATTCCAGCCCATCAGCTTACATGTAAAATATTCATTGTAACATAATATAAATATTATACATACAATACCATAGTTATAGACTTCTTGTATATATATATGTATATACATATATTTATATATAAAAACAATTATTGAATAATATTCCTGCTGAAATGTATATAAGTATATTATTATGGTACTTTCTGGGAAACAGTGCGGATAAAATATGTTAAATTAGTAATAGGCATTTATAACAAAGGATTTGCATAGTATACTCTAAATGTGTATCTTTATTTCAATGATAGTATGTGAATTTCACTGTCATATATTGTTAACTTACCATAAATATAAGGTAACCATTATTTCAATATTTAAATTCAAAAGAAAATCTAACAAGACTTTTTGTTCAGCTAATAAGTTTATTTTATTTAAATAATTATCCGTACTGTTTTTTTGTTGTCAACAGATGGGTGTAAGAAATTAAGAAAATCTAATGAAATAAAGAGACAAGAGAGAATGAAAGCTATCATCTCTTTCCAACTAATGATACATTTTCCATATTAGTAATAAATCAATTTCTATGCTGGATAATTTGATAATTTAGACTATTAAAGGAAATTTTTTATTTCATAATACTCCACAAAATCATTGAGGAAAACGCATTTCCTCACATTCTTACTTTATTGCTCTCATCTGAATGTGTGACTAGTGGATGTGCCCTATCTGTGATGTGACAAATGCAAAAAAATAGATTTTCACATCGGCAGTTATTTTGTAAACATTTTGTAAAATATTTCTATGGTGTATATAGATAATGTGATATATATTATTTTTGTGTCGATATAAATATAATGATATTATTATTAAATTGATTTATTTATGCTACTTTATTTATTGATAAATATAATATATTCCTTCCCTAAATATTTTTTTTTATTTTTCAACCAGGCCACTTGAACATTCCATTTTTTCCATAGTCTTTTCTGTGATTTCAACAAATTAATTCCATATTTCCACTCTATAAAATAATATATATATATTTCGAGTGTGGTAAGAAGGTCTAATGTAAAAAAAATACCAGTTTTATAGGAGAGCTAATTAATTGTTTAGCTTACTCTAAATCAGCATCCCTGCCGATTCTGTTTGATATAATAGGACCGTCCAAGACATCAAAAAAACTATCTTATTAATGAAAAATTAATAAAATTATAATTGAAGTAAGAAGTCTATATTTAATTGCCAAAAAAGAAAAAGCAGAAAATTACATTAAATGATATTAGATAACAAATAACTATGTAAATATTACATTTATTTCTAATTGCTTTCCCAAACTTCATCGTCTTGATTTAAGATTCATATTAAATGTTGTTCAAAGTGAAGGTATGTCCGCAAACACTTTGTTTAGAAGATGGATTAGATAGAATACTAATATGGCTTTTTATCCCTAACTGTATAAGAACTATTGGAAACATAAGGATTAATACTATTTGGAATTAGCATTGGGGACTCTCAATAACATTAATCAGTTTGTTAGAGGCTTTCGCAGAGTACTCATCATTATCCCTTCAATTTATAATAATGGTGAATATGCCAATATTGCGTTTATGTGTGGGTTTTGAAATGGTAATGCTAATACTGCCCGTCGTGAATATATCAGGCAATTTCTGAATAGAAGATTTCCAAACAAGGCTATCTTTAGCTTCATCTTTCAACATCTTAGAGAAACTGGTACCTTTGTTATAATACCATGTGCTGATGGTATTTTGGCGCCTTTATGAAATGATAATTTTGATGATAATCCATCTGGCAGTGTACGAAGAACTGGAGCAGAATTAAATATTACGCCAACTACAGTATGGAGAACTCTCATTGCAGATGGACTTCGCCCATACCATTATCAACGGGTAAAAAATTTATTACCACAAAATTTTTGGCAAAGAGGATATTTTTCAGATTGGTATTTAAATCAAGTTGAGCATAATCATTATCATAACATTTAAAATTGCCTTTGTAATTGTTCTAAAAGGACCTAGTCTCAGAATAATAAACTATTTTTCATTTTCATTTCGTAATCCAAAATTTTCAGGAAACATTCTCTGGACAAATGAAGCTACCTTCACATGAAGAGGTATCTTCAATCAGAAGAATATTCACCTCTGGTTGCAGGAAAATCCTCATACAATTTGTGAACAGCATTTTCAGCACCAGTTTCAGTGCAATGTGTGGTTGGGCTAATAGACAATATGTTAACAGGTCTGCATTTTTTGCCGCCTCGACTCAATGCAGGCACATTTCTAGAATTTCTTAATAATGATTACTATGATTTAGTTGAACATATTCCACTACAACTGAGAAGGGACATGTGGCTTCAATTAGATGGTTTCCTGCACATTACGGAAGAGGTCCATGACAATGGCTAAATGTTAATTATTCCAATGAATGGATTGGCCTTGTAGGACCAATGGCTTGTCCTGCACACTCTCCAGACCTGACACCACTGGATATTTTTGTTTTAGGGTGACATTAGAAAAAAGGTCTATGCAAGACCAGTCAATGACCTTAATTCCTTACGAAGAAGGATAATTGAATCTTGTGAAACAATAACACACATCCAATGCCGTTCTGCCACTGCTCCTGTTGTAGAAAGATATTGAGCCAGTCTTAATGCTCAAGGAAATCACTTTGTACAACATTTAATATGAATTTAATGTTTATGTTTAATTAATAAAGTAGTTGGAACAAATAAATAAGTTTTATTTATTTCATATAACCTAAATACTTCATAACATTGAAAATCTTTAGGTGTGAGAATCTCCAAAACAAAGCGTTTGCAGACATACCTTCAGAGGAAATTTTGTTCTTGTTTTGAGGTCCTTAGTTCATATTTTTAGTTCGGCCCCTTAACCCTGAAATACTCTGTATATTAATTTTTGTGCAGTGTATATTGTTTTTTATATTATAGAAAACATATCAAATACTTGCACCTTAGAATAATACATTATGCATCAAATGTTTGTAAAAAATATAATAGAATACATAAAAAGTAATTTAATAAAACAAAATATATACAATACAGTTCCATATCAATCAATTTGGTTATTACACACTTTGTTAATCAATTTTATTTCAACCTGAATAATTCTGATCTTTAAGGTTTCTGATTTCAAATCTGACATAACTGAACATAAATCATGTCAAGAAACTAATTTATTATGAAAAGCTAGTTAGAAATTACTTTTAAAGATACTCTTATTTAGTATTTTTTTTAATTTCAAATATTAACATCAACAATGAAGGCAGCAAACTAATACAAAGGTCTACTGAGCGCTTATTACAAAAAGTTTAAGAAACTATTGGGAATATTGAATAGGCAATAATTCCAAAGAATGGGAGTAAAAGTATTAATTCTTAGTTATTGTTCATTCTTCTTGGTTTTGGATTGAACAGCTCTTATTACACAGTCAAATTTCAATGATTTACAAAATTGTTCCTACAAAACCGAGGAAGTAAAAGCAGGATAAAATGTGATGTAGGTTAAATGAACAACAGAACTGAATTTTTTTATCAAGAGCTTTAGGAAACCAAAGGTATGTTTTCTCTATTATTTTAAAACAAATTGTACTTATTTACATTAGTAAAAACATTACAACAAGGCTATAAAATGGAATTTTCTTTCAATTTATAAGTATATTGCAGGAACCTAAAATTTTTCTCTTAAAATTTTTAAAAATGGTGGAAAATCTATCAGAGCTATGTTATTATTTACAAGGAATATATAAGCTCAAATCACACTTTCTGACCATATATTTCAAATTCAAATGTTCACGATGTGTTAATAATGATAATGCACATGTTCATTGATTCATAGTAATGATAATTATGGACAGTAATAATAATTTTTGTCATTTTCATTAATTTATATAATAGAAATGGTTAATTTGTTGATAATTATTACATGATGATCTTTTTTAAGTAAAAATAAAACAAATGTAGGAATAGAAATAATAGGGAAACAAAGCAGCGGTATCAGATACTTAGTTTATTAGAAAAGAATATTGTTTGTCAAACTTTTGGTTTAAACCAATTTTTTTTTACTTCAATAGCTATTAAAAACCCCAGAATCAAAAAAATATAAATATTATATGACAATTGAAATAATTCTCTCCATTTTTGGAAGCATGAAACAATTTATAGTTTTTGTTGTAAGAGGAACTTTTTTTAACTTTTGAAATACTAACTTAGGATAAATATAATCTGGCATATGTAAACTTACCTAAAGTTAAAAATTAATATTGAAACACATTGGATTGCAAGAAGTAAAAATGGTCTAAGTAAATAGCAACATAAGTATTCAATATTCGCTTTAGTAACATCTGAGGTCTTACACTTTCAGTCTTCCAAAGATACTAAAAGAAAATGTTAAAATGCAGACATTAAAAATTTAGAACAAATCAAAACCATTATTAAAAAAATAACAATCATATTTGTGAGAAATAATTTCTTGAGGAACTAAATATAATCAAATTGATCACCCTTGGACAGCCTTGCAGCCACAGATTTAGGAAGCCTTTTCAAGACATACAATTTTTCTGCACTAAGCATGTGTCCCTGCCTGTCAGGAGGGGTTGGGCATATGAACAGTTTAGACCTGAGTACATAATGGAATTGCCTCTAAACGATTTTATACAAACCTGAAATCTGACAAATTTCAAATTTATATAGCTAGATTTGAACTTTCTCAAAATAACTGAGAATTCAGAGAATTAATAATTAACATTAGTATTGCTATATTGTTAGCCAATCATACATACTTGTTGTTCGATCGTTACTTTCAGAAAGGAAGCGAGAAAGATGAAAAATATGTAGTGTCATAGTTAAAGTGAAATAAGAGAACAAATTGAATAGCATTGTGTTCATGCGCGTAGGCAGGATTTCGCCAAGGGGGGAGCAGACCTCAGATGTGTATGTGTATGTGTATGTGTATGTGTATATATATATA
>NW_027109134.1:339867-344717 GCF_000696795.3 Halyomorpha halys
TAATAGTTATATATTGTTGAAGCCATTTCAAATCGACTATGTCTTTTTGTTGGAAGGCTTTAAAAATAAACAAAAAACAAACTGGCTCAGATTAAACATTTATTTGGTTCAATTTAAATATGGTAAAAAACAAAACTAAAAACTAATGTAAATAATACATACAAGCAAAAATAAAAAGCCCTTTTAGATTAAAATAAAATTAGATAAATAAATTAAGAAAACAAAAGAGACAAATTTACAAACAATATAAATATTTAAAATAAATACTGCTCGACTAAAAGGACTAAAACTCCGATAGGTCAGGAGAAGAGTGCTGCCGAGATGTGTAGCTCTTGTTGCTAAATAAATCGCTGCAACCAGAGTTGGTGTAGTGGCTCATTGATGGTCCGAATATCCAACAGTCGTGTTGTATTAGGCGAGCCGACAAAATGAACGCAGACAGGGCTGCTAATGACGCTACCAGGGCCAATAATTAGTCGGAACTGCTATATTAAAGTCGAAACACAGAAAAGGTCTGGTTTCGAACTGTAGTGACGACTAAAACACTCAACAAATGTCCAAACTATTAAACTATAAACGCAGACAGGGCTGCTGAGGACGCTATCAGGGCCACTAATTAGAACTGCCATAAAAAACGGAAGATAGTCGGCCCGTTGCTAGGCAACCTCTTAGCGACAATGATCACCCCTAGCAACTGTCTCTATTACTCATTATTACAAACAAATATAATTACATATTTTTCTTTTCAAATAACTAAATCTAAATAAAACAATACAAATAAAAATAAATGTAACTAAATTAAATACTAATAAAACTATATAACTAAAACTAGAAAACTAAACACTAAAAATACTATTTACAATTATTTACAAGATAATTGTATATATATATATATATATATGTGTGTGTGTGTTGGGTAAATGAAAGATATGTAATTCTGCATTCAAAGCATTTTATTTCTACTTCATAAAATTCAATCATTACTTTTTAAATTTGAAAATGAAACTTCTTAATTATTGCACATCAATAACAGCTGATAAAGAGTTCTGCTAAGAGTGTATCACCCTTCTGGGATTGCTGGCAAAAATATTACCATCTGTTCTACAATGGTGGCCTTTTTTCATTTTTTAAAAAAAAAAATTCTGAGATAACTATACTGGCAAACTGTTGGTTATAATAGGAAGAATGGAATCTAAAAAACAGTTCTTTCTTATTCGTTTCCCCCATTATTTTTAGAGGTAAGTATTTGACGAATAATTGCGCTCATTAAATTTTATCTTATTTACTGAAGAATCGCCATATATCCATCTTGACCCTTCAAAGGTTTGTTATGATCGTTGGAGATGTCAACTCAGAAATTTTACCTCCCTAATTTTAGTGTGTTTCCAGAAAGAATTCATCTGACTAATACGTTCACTATTTTCTTCTAGCCGTGGCTCCCTCCCCCCTGCTCCCCTCTGCCTACGTCCATGATTGGATTTTTTCGTACCTTCCTATTTTTTATTAATAATGCTTAAAAAAAAAATAATAATAATAATAAAAATTCTAATAATTATTAAAAATCTATTTTTCCTAATAGACTTGCAACTTAGAGTCAAATCTCAAAATAATCGGTTGAGTAGTTTAGAAGAAAAGCGGAAGCGGAGGCGTACAGCTTCTTTTCAGTCAACTGGATAATAAATGGCTGATAAACATGCTAAATATGAACCATGTCTGGCTAGAAAATTTCTATATATAGTAAATCAGGGAACAAATAATCGAGGATTCACTGTTCGTTCATTTAAAACGGACATGAGTGCTTTCCAAATCAAATCCTTGGGAGACCTAAGAGCATTGCCCAAAAGCGAGACTGTTTTGCTGGAAATGGTCTTGTCAGGTTAACCTTACCAGCACTTGAAGACACTTTTTTAAAGAAAAAAAGAAAGAAAGTTTTGTATTTCAATAGCACATTTGTGTGATTAATTTTAGTTTTTAGGTTGTAGGAGTGTCACAGTATCGACTTTTTCTTATCTCCTTAAGGTATCCACCAATCCTTCATCATAAAAGAGACTACCGATAAGTCAAAGAATCATTATAACAGTATATTGAAATTTTGAGGTGGTTTGCGTCTGATTCCATTAGTGCAGATCCCAAAACAAAAACTAAAGCAGAATCTTGATAGATTTATATTTATTTTCTTCCTTTATTGATTCATTAAATGGAACATTTTACTTACATTATTTTAGGATTCGTTGTTCTGTAAGCAAATTTCGACTATCAACATTTGGGCCAAGAGAGAACTTAAGTTCATCATATAATAATTTCTTATTTGTCCTAAATGACTATACATTGCCTTCCTGTTTCATAATAATTAAAATTCTTTTAATTTATATTTCAAGGAGGTAATCATTAACAATTAGGGATGTAAATAACTAATACAAAATGTATCAGAATATCTACAAAATTTATTCTCTGAGATTTAGTCAAAGTCCTTTTAAACAAATTGATAAAAAACCAAAAATAAAAAAAAACCGTGATTTAGTCCGTTTGTACACACAAATGTAATGAATATCAAAAATAGATGACTTTCTGAGCGTATTTTTTACCACAAAGGATTTTTGATTATGTTAACTTTAGTACTAGTTTCAATGAAGTAGGGCACAACTAATAAAGTTACACGTCCTCCCTATGATCTAAATAAGAGTACATTTTTTTTTTTTATTACCATACTGTGTGATAGAAGTTCAGAATGCCTTAAGTGGGATGTGCTGTAGTATACATTACCTGTTCCATAAATTTCTCCAATAAGAAAAATCCAATGTCCAAGTCATAAATTAGGTACTTTGAATTGGACGTTTCTCTATTTAGTCCAAGAGCCTGGGGAAAAAAAAAATTATTTCACACCAATTTTTTATTACTTTCATGAAAATTATACGTAATTATTAACCAAACTTTTGTCTTATTATCTTCCTCTAATTCTCCTTAAAAATGCATAACTGTTGATAATATAAAAAGTTTTTTTATTTATTAAATGACAACAATATGATTCAATATTAGCACTAATCACAAAATAAGGAGATAATTATACTTTATATTTAAAATATTTGTTATCAGCAACCTGAAGATGGAAGATATTCCCGAAACGTTGTTGATGTATATTAAATAAATTATTACACTTAAACAAGGAAATTTTGTGTTATTCACCAAAGTCATAAGAAAACTCAAATGTTTTGAAAACGTTACAAAAGTAAATTTGCTATAATATGAACTATTTACGTTAAATAGCTTCCGAGATGCTGCTTTATAAAAATAAACATTTTTGCCAAATGACGAAAAATCAACATATTACAAATTTATTTTGGAAAATGTCATGGAAATTGCTACTCCTACGAACGACGAACATAGGTTATTGGCACTCGATTGTAACATTTACCATGATATTTGCCAAAATAAATTTGCAGAATTTCGCTTTCTTCTTTTTTTCTTCTGTTAGGCTCTAGAGCAATGTGCTAAAGTAGTAAATTCTTATCGTATATAAAAGTTGAAGATAATATAACTTTATCGTAATAAAGCTATCCCCCAGGAGCTATGACAGAACTGGTTTATATCGTTAGACAGTTTGAGAGCATGGGGCCTACTGATTGGCATCGTTAGTAGAAACTGGGATGGAGTTGGTCCCCATAGCAACCGACCCAGCAAAGGACATCTCATCTCGCCCTAGGCAGTGGATAAACTGTTCCTGTAACAACCTCACTACTGTATAGCAACCATTTAGTCTCGAGATAACATACATCATTCACCTTAACCTTACCATTTTTCTTGAAAGTTAATCTTTATATCACTATGTCATCATATGTAATAAATATAACTGATTAAATTATCACCATAACCATACTAGAATTACTATTCTATGGTTACCTAGGAATGGTATCGTTATTCCATAGTCGCTTATCGTTGGAGGAAATTTCGCAAATATTAAAGTAAAGAATTATAAATATAGATAATTGACCGTATAATTTTAAATATGAAGGTGGCCAGGGTTGCAGTCAAAAAGAACAAAAATAGTTAACAACTATTTTATTATCCAACTTCTTGCCCCATTTTTTCCACCTTACATCATACCCAAACTTTTAAAATCTTACAACAACCGTTTTACGCCTACTTCTCCTTCTCTAAACTCAATATCTACCACTCACTCCCTTAATTTATACATCCCTTCCATAATATGTCCCCTCTTTCACTAAAAACATACACAAAATTTCTGAATCAACCATTCCTTCACTACACCTTGGATTCAAGTCTCAAAATAAACTATCTAATTTTTTTACAAATACTAAGGATCCTATTCCTCTCCAATACCGTTCTAACGTTTTCTACCGGATTCCTTGTTCCTCCCTCAATTGTAATTCTTCATAAATAAGCGAAACCAAGAACCACCTCAGATCACGTATCCGCCGACTGGAAGAATTCAAGTTTCCAGCCGCCCTATGCCGACTCATCCAAAGCTACCTCAGTGGAAGATCCCTCGTCGTACGGGTTGGCGAAAGCCTTTCCTCTCCAGTCCCCACCACTTGCGGAGTGCCACAGGGATTGGTGCTGGGTCCAGTGCTGTTTGTCGTCTTTACGGCACCTCTGGTAGCCATCGAGCACCCAAAGGCAGTGGTAGCAGCCTATGCGGACGACATCGGCATCTACGCCTCCAGCATTAATGCAAAAACAGCCCTAACCCATGCTAAAGACGCTGCAGCCACCATCACTGATGCCCTTAAAAGTATTGGGATTAGGGTAAACCCTGGAAAGACGGACCCCATAGTGATGTCGCTCCAAACAGGAAAGAAACCACTGCCTACCACATTCAAAGTAGATGAAGT
>NW_027109134.1:344767-345947 GCF_000696795.3 Halyomorpha halys
AATGAATAATATTCAGAAAGTAAATCATTTGGAAAAATCCCTAACTATTGGGCGACAAGCGATGTTTACATGTAACCTTAAGGCAGGTTTTGAACTTTTGTCAGTTGGGTCGGTGGCGCCAAAGGGAGATGATGTCTTGAGCAGTATGAAGAGGTCGTCAACAATTTCTGTCAAGAAGGAAGCCATATTTGATGCTAGGACAGGACAATAAGATGAAGAACAAAGAACATCAACGATCTCAAAAGGAAGACCGTGAGCTTGGTTAGTTTTGTATGCATAATAATAGATACATGTGTAAAATAGATTTTAATTTAAATTAAGAGAAATTATTGTATCGGTATTCTGATTGTCTAGCAACCATACGCCCTGAGATTAAGAGTCTCTCTCTTTCTCTTTTTATATAATAAATTTAAGAGTCTTTCTTTTTATATTATAAAAGTTTAAATATAATTCTATTATCCATTTGATATTAGTGTTCTTAATTTGAACCCAATTATCTTTGATATTTGAAAAATAAAATAAAAAGAATAAAAATTCTTTTTATTTTATTTTTTATATTTTTTAAAATTATTACAATATATATATATAAGTTACAGTCAGCTGGTACTTCGATGTCAGCTGAATGAGGAGATCAGTTGATCATGTATATATATAAAGATGAGCTGAACCCAATAAAGCCAGTATGTTACAGCAGTTCAAACGTGTTACATCTTATTCCTTCTTCTCTTTTTTGACATTTTGCTTTCGCCAATGCTTAACTGGTGCCGAAACCCGGGAGCTTTAGATACCGGTTTAATTTTTTATATTTTAAGAAGAATTTTTGTTGTGGTTTTATCATCTTCAATTTTCATTCTCATTTTTGTAAATAATGGCTGCTAATGGCAACGGGATCGTTGGACAAGCGGTTTATAACCTGGAAGCTTTGAATCAAAATAGGAACCAGAACTTACCTCCCATGGAGGTGACTCCTCCACCCCCGGAGCTTGCCCCACTACCATAAGAGTCTCTAGCGGGAGCACAGGCACATAGGGCCTAAAGTGGTCAACAGCCCACACTATTTCCAAGAGCTCTCGTTCCAGTGCGCTGTATCTGGCCTCCGTCCCAGTTAAGCGCCTACTGGCATATGCCACTGGGCGATCTCCCCCTTTACCATCCTGAGACAACACCGCTCCCAATGCAT
>NW_027109134.1:351142-356757 GCF_000696795.3 Halyomorpha halys
TATGTTATATGTATATATACTCTGTATTATCATATATTTGTAATTGTAATTATATATCAATAAAGAGGATTTGAAAATAAAAAGATCACGTATCTCTCAACACAAATAATTCATAACTTTCCACAACCCAGCCGCTTCCAAACTTTCAGAACTCTAACGCTTAATCACTCTTTTGATTTTTACCGTACCACTATTGTAGCCACTATCAAAAAAGACTTATCTCAGAATCCATGTATATTAACCACAAAATTGATAAACATTGTATCTCACATAACTACAGCCATATATTACACTTAATTAAGATTCAATCATTTTATGCTCATCTTATTATCATTACCAAATATTTCTATTATGCTTTTGTTTTCACCAATTTGTTATCTTCCTATCACTACATTTTTTAAAAATAATTTTTACATTGTACCTAAATACTATAGTTTATTCACTTATATTAATTTATTTAATGTTTTTATTAACTTTGACATTTACTTTGTTATGGTAAACTTCCACTACACATGTTTCTATTAACTTATTTCATTTATTATCATCAACTATATTATTATCTATCACTTTTTTTTTTTTACTCATTTATATTTTTTTTTACTTACTGTAAAATGTTCATGTACTTCATTTTACATCTTACTTTGTACTTATATTGTATTGTTCTTATACTTTATTTTATTCACTTTTATTTATTAATGCAATATTTTTATTAATTTTCCCATTTAATGATTTATTGTAAACTTTCACTTCAGATTGTTTAAATTAACTTATTTCACTTTAAAATTTTTCATGTTACTTCTGTTGTCTTGACTATTACTGTTATTAATGTAGATAAATTATTATTTTCAAGATCTATTAAAAAAAAAAACAGTTGTTATCATAGTCTAATTATTCTGTATTTTTAGATTTACACCTTTTTCTTTATTTACTTCTTTTATAATTATTGTATTATACCTATATTGTATTCATTTTATTATCCCAACTATATTTTCTATCAGTATATATTATTAGTTACGTAACTTGTCATTTAATTTATATTTAGTTTTTCCTAAATTAAGAACTTCTTATAGTTATATTATTATCATATTTTTAGAAGATATTGATTGACCGTGTGTAAAGATAAAGGAATATGGTCCGGGTGCGGTCAAAAAAACTCAAATAGTAGAATATACTATTTGAGTTTTTTTGACCGCACACGGCCCATATCCTTTTATCATATTTTTATATCTTTCTTGTATTATTTTTCATTTTTCGTCATATTTTTATATCTTCCTTGTATTATTTTTCATTTCTCGTTATATATTTTTATACCTCTTTCCTCTAAACGCGACTTATTGAAAATAGAAATAAACCCGTTAACAGTCACCTCTTGTATCTTATTATCTTACTATTACAAAATGTTTTTAGTTTTTGTATTTTTTAGCCCTGATGAGTCCCTACAAAGTGGAGCGAAATGTCGGATAATAAAATAGTTGTAAACTATTTTTGTTTTTCTTTTTACCCCAACCCTGGACCATCTTCTTCATAATTAACGTAAAGAATATCTAACTAAAAAAAATCCAGAAAATAATGCTAGATTTTCCCATTTACAAATGTTCGCACATGGAGAATCTCTCTTATTTCTTGCCTCTTATGTCGACAAAATATCGCACATGATACGTATTAAGGATCTCTCTCGCATTGCACCTCTCAGTGTGCTGAAGGCTTTACTTTCTTATTCCAAAGAAGTAAAAATAAATCGATAGTTACTTGATTAGTTTTACGCGCCAAAACCGCCAAAAGTAGTTGTTTTGTTATTCAAATTATTATTATCAGGATTAGTCAGGAATACCCAGAAAATTATTTCATGAAGGAATATATTGTACATCCTATTTATTTTTCATCTTGTTAACTATTCTATGTACAATGAAGTGTATTATTCCTGAAATTTCATGGCATAACAGAGATCCAGTATTAAGTATTGATATTCAAGTAAGAAAAGAAGGTGAAAATTTGTACAGACTGGCAACAGGTGGAACTGATTCTCATGTTTTGGTAATTTTTTTTCTTTTATATATTTTGCATGTTTTATAAATGTCCTGTGTGATCAAATTAATTTTAAAATAAGGTAAACCTCTGAGCCTTTACTATTAACTGTATGTTTGTTTGTTTGATGTGATATAAGTTCTTTCAAGATAGATAGGAATATTGAAAATACTCTATAGAATTTAAATACTTATTCTAAAGATTTTATCATTTCTTAATTTGAAATTCATCCTAAGATGTTTCTTTCATTATTCTTAATCATGTTAATTATAGTATTTTGATTATGTGTACAAATTGATCCTCAAAACCCTTTATATTTTAGATATGGCATATGCTCCCTCAAAATGATGGATCATTTAAATTGGAATGTGTTTGTGATCTCACTCGGCACCAGAAAGCTGTGAATGCTGTTAAATTCTCGCCTTCTGGTGAATTTCTTGCGTCTGGTGATGATGGTAATTTTTGTTTCTTGCTACCCCTAAATGTTATCGACTTGATTTATTGTAGGACTGGAGTTGCTTTAAAATCAATTGTATGAACGACTCATAGCCCTAATAGCTGAACTATAGTCAGTATTTAATCATTATTTTTGTTAGAAAGTTTATAAAAACAAATATTTTTATTGAGTCAGTGTAAAAGGTATTTTTGAATCGTGGGGAGGTAGGGGATGGCAAAAGAGACGAGCTTAAAACATTGAATGAGAGAATGCCTCTGATTATTGACTGGGATAGATGATGTGTTGTTCAAAAGTAAGCTAGGGCAGAATGGATTGAGTTTCATTTGGGGTTTGTTGAATTATAATTAACTAATTTTATTTAAATTTCATGCAGAAGTATAGTTCTCACAGTCCTGTTTTTATCTTCAAAATTTATGAACTTTCTTGGTATTTACGACATATGGTAATAATAGTTCATCCTTTAAAATTTATTTATCTGACCAGTTTTTTATTATTAATATTTTATCATTAATATTACAGTCCATTTAGTGACTGTAAAAAATAAAATATATTAGTAAAACTGTTATGTCCCTCAAGACTACAAATCAAGGGTGATGCATTGGTTGATCGTGCACTAATATTGTCATCATACTTTTACTTAGAGGTACTCTGTAAATGTATCATTAATATTTAAAGTTAATTACTTTTCAGTTTTTTTTTTTTTTTATAAATAGGTTATACTTAAAAAAATAAGACATTTCTTTTTAATCCGCTCCTACCTCTCTGATAGAACCTTTAAAATAAATCATAACCTATCCTATTCATCCCTCTTTTCTTAGTCCGCCAGTGTTCCTCAAGGTAGTATCTTAGGTCCCATGTACACACAGGTCTATACAGTCTATACACCTGACATCTCAACCTACCCTAACACAGTCCTAACAACATACGCTGATGACACATTTATACTACTGTTAACAACCCTACAAATGCATCACAAACTCTACAAACACACATAATATCCATTGAAGAATGGTGTCAAAACTGGATAATCAAAATAAATTCTGACAAATTCCACCAATCACCTTTACTCTCCATCGTAAACCTCTACCCTCCTGTCCTACAGTATCCTTTCTAAATACTCCACAAACGCCTGTTGAACAGATTTGCTAGATTGCTCCACCTAGACAAGAGATTTACTTGGACTCCACATACAAGACTGAAACGACAAGAACTGCTCATAGATTTTGATTGCTACTACATCTACTTGACAAACGCTCTAAACTTCCCATTCACTACAAAAAATGATTATATACTATGATATTCAGACCAATTTGGACATATGGAATTGAGCTCTGGGGCTCTACCAAACCATCAAATTCCTCCCGCATCCAATCGACGAGCCAAAATCCTTGATGCTCCTTATTACGTTACAAATAAACTCATCTCCAAAGACCTTAACATCCCATTTGTTGCAGATTTGGCCCAAAACAGTTATGCATCTTTTTATTCTAAACTCCTTACCCATCCTAACACCTTAGTTCTTAATCTCTCATGCATAACAATCCCTGATAATCCTCCGAGGCGTCTGAAAAGAAGATGGCCATGGGACCTTCTAATTTAAATTAATGTTTGAAGTACCACCAATGGGTGGTTCCTTCCCAAGAATTTCAAGTGTTGAAACATCCATCCAAATTACTTATTGTATTTATTATTTTGTACAGTTATAAATTACATTAAATAAATAAAAAGCTTTGATATGGATACACAATAGTAGACAAATTTAATGGTTGTTTTTCTCAATGGATTAAATAATTTGAATATAAAATTAATTGCGCCTATCTCACCTATTGAATTTCGTTATTTGAATTTGAAAAGTTACAATCATTTCTAGTATTGTGGCTTTTTTTTTTTTTTTTTTTTTTTAAATCCTTACAAAGACTGTTGTGATTTCTCCGCGACACACAATGAATTATAAAATAAAATTTTGGCTATTAAACTGAATGTTTTACTTAAGAATTTACTTAATAAAGAACTTACTTAGGTTTAAAGTTACTACTACTAATATGAAATTGCAAAATTCCATTTGAATCTAATATTTTTCAGAATCAGCTATCATCATTTGGAAGATGAAGACAGATCAAGATGCTCCAGATCTTGATGATGAACAGGTAGAGAGCAGAGAAGTGTGGATACAGGTAAAGAAACAATTATTTGAAGGAATTAAAATTTTAAGCCTACATTAATCATAGTATTTTAGGGTGTAGTAATTGATGGGAAAAAGATTTAGTACATTCAAATGTAAACTTATGAACTTATGAAACTTATAAATAAGTCTTATTTAAGATTTTAAACTGTGCATTTTATCCTTGTATTAATATAGTGTTATTATTTTGGCCTAAGCTTAATAAAATGGGACCTGAAGGGTCCAGTAGAAAAATGGTGAGATTCCATTTATTAGCAGAATTGAGAATGTTGGCTAGTGACTTGAACTAAAGATGTTCCTAACGGAAAAAAAATATCTAAGGAACCATTTGACTTATAAATGTCTGCCAGCACTCAAATTAAAGCTAGTTAAATATTTTATAACATTTATCCATTTATACAAGAATTTATACAAAATGTTAATTTCGAGTTCTTCAAATAAAGTGTTTGACTTTTGAAAAAATATATCTCTGGAACCATAAGACGTATATATGTCTGCCAGCACTCACAATGAAGGTAATTTAACTTACTATTAACTTGTTTATGACATGTATCTTTGTAGGGATAGTAGTTTTTATGATATTCGCTTATAAATAAAAAAAATTCAGGTGAAAATTTGTCCGAACGAATATAAATCAATTTATGAAGAACATGGTCAGGAATGCGATCAAAAAAAGAACAAAAAGTTTTCAACTATTTAATGTCCGACGTTTCGCCCCACATCGTCGCACTCGCACATTAAATAGTTAAAGACTATTTTGTTCTTTTTTGACTGCAACTCTGATCATCTTCATATTTTAAGTTATAAGGTCAACCATTTATATATATATATATATATATTGTAATATGCTCTTTTTGTGTAAATAGTATATTTTGATGTTTAAAGGGTTTTGATATGTTTTATTTTATGTATAATTTTAATATTGTTAATTGTTATTTTAAAACAAAAAGC
>NW_027109135.1:0-1050 GCF_000696795.3 Halyomorpha halys
AAATAATACTAACAAAAAAAAGTCGTTTTTATGAGTAAGATCACGCAAGTTTTTCTATGAAAGGCTAAATTTTTGTTTATTTCAACAAAATTTAAGAAGTGTGAATTGTATAGTATTTTAAGAGATTATTAAAAAAAAATACTTTTTTTAATATTCAAGTGTTAACAAAATCATTAAACAAATAGTTAAATTTATCTTAATGTAACATTTTCTTTTTTTTTTATTATTATTATATTACATGATATTTCTTCTGCAGGAAAAAGAGATGAAGAGCACAGAGTTCCCCCAGATTTTGGAATAATAATGGAATACAACCATCCGGGTTTATGTAAAACGAAAAATCTAATATAAATGTTGAAATATAATGTTGAAGTTGAAAGGTTTGGAGTGAGGAATATGTTGGTAGACCGTTAAAGGATACCACAAGAACACCGTTACTGCCTGCTCTCAAGGAGAGCTGACTCAATTGCGTCATCAAGTAGCTTACAGTACAGGCAATAAAATGTAATGAAATTATATTTATTACAATATAATAAAAAAAAAAAAGTTAAATATATGTATACTGGACCTAGGAATAGTCTGTAGACGCTGTGTGTGGTATCATGAACGAAGCAGTGTTTCAAATTTCTTTTTTTTTTCTCGATTTGAAATTGACCAGTATTATGTGTTTATTACGCAGAATAAAGATAACAAAGTTTCGATACCTCGTGTTTGATAAGAACTAATAATACGTTTAAAAATAGTTAATATATTATATATTTAAAATGGAAAACTATTATATTTTTTCATTACATTAATAAGTTACAAGCTATAAAATATTTAAGTGGGGGTTGATATCGTATTTGTTCCCCATCGTATCTCTGATTCCAAGAAGGCTGAGAGAAAAGCACCGTGATCTCATGTAGCCCAGCTTTGCTCTTCACATGAGACCTCCTCATTTCCATCATCAAATTCCATTATTTCTTGAAGAAGTTTGTCGGGGGGTGCGGTCAGCAAAGAACAACATAAATAAACAAAACCATATTTATTTATTTTATGCCGACGTTTCGA
>NW_027109136.1:0-2788 GCF_000696795.3 Halyomorpha halys
CTCATTCCTTAATTGTACAATGTAATCTGCACCTTTCTGGAGCATAGCGGCCTTACTCATCTGCCAAAACAAGAAAAGTGATAATAATAATGCTAAATAGCATCTATTTATATACTTACACGATACAGATATTAATATTACAATTTCTTAAATTATATACTACATAATTTTATCAAGGATTTTATAAACCTAATTAAAATTATCAATACTATAAGGCTCATTCACTCTACAATGTATGATTTGTGTCCCTGAATGATTGTAGGTCTTTACTATTTATATATGGATAAGAAAAACAGTCTTTATTTAGAGGAAGGACCGTATTACAAACTCACTGATTATGAATAGTCGTTTTATTACAGTAACAGATAATAAAAAAATTCTCTAAGTTTGATTTTCTCAATCCTAAGGAATCCATCTGTAACCTTCTATATTTTGCTAGCTTCTTGTTTCCGCCTGGTTAGCAACCAATTGTTGGGATTTGTGAGCATCTCCATCTGTTTCCTCACAACTCTGGTGAATTTCATATAGCCTGGGGAGTTGGTTTCAACCTAATTATACAATAAACTTACACGCCATTAGGATGTATAATCATTATTTCAAAGCCAGAACTTATTAAGTCATCATATTGCAAACCATAAGTCCTTTAGTATAAAAACATCACAACCCTGGATCTAGTAGGTTGAGAGAAAAGTCTACTCAACTCAACTTATGTTTTAATGCTGACTCTAACTGACGCTCATATGCAGGTATTTTTCTCAACTGCCCCATACAGTGGAGGGCAATAAAATTCTTATTTTTAATCAGTCCAAAGGCCTCAGATTTTATGATTTGGGGGTTTGAGGTGGGAGACTCTTGAATTATATGAAAGTATCAAGGTGTCTTTTTGTCAAGAAGTGTAGAAATGGGCATAGGCTCATGGTTGCCATCTATGTTGATGATGGAATTATAGTTGGAGATCGAAAGGAAATTGACCAATTTCTCTCAGACTTGACTATGGAATTTCAGATCACCACTGGGTCTTTGGATAGCTTCCTGGGGATGCAGATTAAGAGAAATAAGGATGGCATTTTTGTACATCAGGAAGCATACACAAAGAATATCCTTTCAAGATTCAATATGATTGATTCAAACCCAGTTTCTACACCCTCTGAAGAAGTTAAGGATTCACCTTTGGAGAAGAGTGTTCCATATCGCCAGGCTGTTGGCAGCCTGCTCTACTTGGCCATGACTACTCGCCCAGAATTGTCGTATGCAGTAAGCACAGTTTCAGAGGTTCTAGACTGTCCAAAGAAATCTGATTGGCAAGCTGTCAAGAGAATCTTCAAGTATCTGAATGGCACCAGGGAGTATGGGCTGTTTTATAAAACAGATACTAAACTAAAGTTGGACTGTTATTCAGACTCAGACTTTGAAAATGACAACTTGTCTCGACGATCAAGAACTGGAGTTTTGATGACGTGAGGAACTGGTGCTATAAGTTGGTTGAGTCATAACAGCCAGTTACTGCTTTAAGCACTACAGAAGCAGAGTATATTATTAAGAATATATAGTGCAGCGTGTAAGGGTACCAAGGAGATGGTATGGCTTCAGCGACTTTTGACTGAGTTGACAACTCTACATGGCATTCTATAGTTGTTGGTTGACAACTAAAATACCATACGGATGATATATAAATGATGGATAACAACCAATAAGTATAGAAAAAAAAAAGAAAATATAACAGAATGACATAATGTGAATAATTTTACAGAATGGAATTAATAAAATGAAGTGATGAGAGAAGTGGAAAATAAAATGTATACATAGGTATAGTTTGTAACCATGACAAAAGACTCATCTCTGAAAGCCTCCATATCCAATTAGAGGCCTTCCTTACCAACCTTCTTCCGTCAATTTAAAAACTGACAAGCACAACTTATCATTAACATAATCTCAAATAGTTAATTTATTAAAAAAGTAATTGTTATAATTTTTTTTTTATTCTTTTTATTTTTCCGCCCACTTTGTAACGTATTATTTCACTTCTTAAACTTTTTCTTACACATTTGTCGTCCCACTCTTATATACGTTTCCTCTTTTTAATTGTTGTTAAATATGACATTACGTCTTCACATGACACTTAGTCATCTTCCGGTACTTCATCACTGTTGTACATACATATATTTTTAACATTTTCCAAAAACCATTTGTCGTCACCCTCTCACACGCTTTCTTCCTCTAAATATTTTCTACTTTTTACTTATTTTTTACCCACTCATAACATTTCCTCATAAAAACACTTAGTCATTGTTGTAATGTCTTTTTTAATTCGGAGTTTGACCGTTATTGGCGCAGTATACCACTTGACGTTTGGTTTCCAAACTAACAGGTTCGTTTTATTCTCTTTTTTTTCCCCTATCTTTATTTTACCATCCTTTCTTTTCTCCATGTTATTAGTTATGTTCACCACATATTATAATTGTTGTTTTCAAAATAATTTTTTTTTCTTCTATTCATCTCTTTTGTTAAACTTTACTTAGATTTTGCCTCTTTATCAATTATTACGGTAACATATTTTTATATTTTCTTTCTCTCAATTATATCTTTCTTTCCATATTTCTATTTTTAAATTATTAATAACCAATATATTCTTACTTCTTTGCATTATATAACTTCATTTTCATTTTATTTCCTTAATTATGTTATTTTACCTACTTTTTCAATTACCTATGTATACATTTTATTTTCCACTTCTATCATCACTTCATTTTATTAATTCCATTCTGTAAAACTATTCACAATATGTCAT
>NW_027109137.1:0-1229 GCF_000696795.3 Halyomorpha halys
TATATATATATATATATATATGTGCACCGGTAGTCTATAGTCTGAGAAGGTAAATAAAAATGATTTCCAATAATAATTTTCCAAAATTGATGCTTTTGATCGTTTATTTACAAGATGAAATAATAATTTAAAGTTTTCGTTCGTTTGTTTGATGTGGAAGGTCAGCAAGTCGATTGTACCGATATGTTCTTTATATGTTTAGGTTTTATATGATAAGTTTAGGTGGTAGGTAACAGCATCATTTTTCCAGAATTGTAAGGTTTAACTGCAAAGTTCTAGATGTAACTGTTATCACTCATTAATAAAACACGTCTGCGATATTCGTTTAAAAGCAGTATTAGAAAGATTAATGATGTATACAAAGTGTGAAATTTAAAATGACTCTATAGGACGAGTAATGCACTTAGAAATGAGTGGTAAATAAACCGAATAGTTTTTCTGAGGTGCCTGTAGGTAGGAACGGACAATGAGGAAGCTGCGAAGAACTGACGTATTTTATAAACCGGTTTTGGGTGCCAGACTTGGTCAAAAGCCTGTTCTACGTCAAGAAAGATGAACCTACTTAATACTTATACATTCTTTCCTCTTGCACTCTTGAGAAATTTTCATACTGTGGTTTAGTGTGGTAGATGTCTAAATTGATTGGTCGCTGAACTTTGTTTCATAGTTCATTGAACTCTGCTATGATAGTTGTTGAAAACAATGAATGATTGTGCGAATGGAGTTGGTTTGTCAAGAAATAGCTATAGGGTGGGTATAATTGAAATGTATTGGCATTAGAGAATTACGGTATAAATTGTGTAATAAACCTAACTGTTATGATTTTTTTTATTGTTTTATATGCATTTTGAATAATAAATAAATTTATTTATTTTTTTATATAGACACTTATAGGTATTTGGGCTATTATATACACTTATAGCTATCTGAAACTACGAGCAATTTAGTGACAAACATTTTAGAAAAATTTAAGTTGACTAAATTTAAAATAAAAATATTAGGTGGATCTCTAGTAAATAGTGAAACTCTGACCAGCTTTCCCACTGTTAAATGTTATAAATAAAATTACTAATATAAATTATGCCCATCTGTTTTGTTTTTTTAGAATTTTTTTGCTGGTTTCCACTAGAATTGAATTCAAGAAAACTTTTTTCCTTTGTTGAATAGAGCCTTTAGAAGGTTTGAAGCAATATTAAATAATGTTTATATTTTGAAAGATTTTTTTTTTT
>NW_027109137.1:2121-3515 GCF_000696795.3 Halyomorpha halys
TAGTTTCTCTACACGCCTGCATCACTCCATTTCACTGAGATCAAATTTACTAATTAATAATATTAATAAATAATTTTTAAAAAACTGTTTGGTATTACATATATTATTCATCTTAAACGGTACGCACAAACGCGTTGTCCTGTGACAGTGTCACGTTGTGACGTAATGACTCATTGGAATAAATATTCTGAAGGCTGCTCTACCAATTGCTAATAGTTTTATTTATTACATATTTGGCTACTTCTTATTTAATTTAATTTTCTCTCAGTATTGAAACTAATAGCCTCGTCAGAGAATGAAGACAGGTTTATGCTAAATGACTGGCAAGGAAGTTTATAGGTGGTTAATGAACTCGGGTCTTAATCTGATGAAATTAAAACCGATAAAATTATGAAAACCAAAAACAATGCGAATAAACAAAAGATTTTTACAGAGGGTCGTGGCTTACGCAGCACGATTTCAAGAACTAGGGATATTATAAGAGTATCTTTACTTTCTTCAGTAAAATTATTGACTGATCTTTCTCTGACTATTCAGATTCAGTTTGCTTCACGGAAATTCAGAACTTGTATTTCAGGGCTGATCCTAATGAAAACAATAACCAGAAATTGTTTAGTTTTATAACAAATTATAAAATATATTGCATACAATTTTTCAGATTTGACTCCTAAGCCTTCCTAAATTTTGATATTCAATCTATAATTCTAGAACTAATTTCATGATTTTGTCTCCCCATAATTCAACTTTTTGGAAACTATAAAATACTTTGAAAACTATTTGCTCATTTCTCGCAGTTTAAAATCATGCGTGTTATAATAGAGTATGTATTTTTATACAACTTAAAAAAAATGGATCTTTAAAGAGCTAAATTATTTCACCCATTTCAATTACTTTATATTAAATATGTCCTGAATTTTTCTTTTATTTAAAACTGTTGGTTTTGTCTGTCAATCCGTTGTACTATTTCTCTCTTTAAAATCACAAATTTACAGTTTTGACTCGATTTAAACATGTTACGAAAATTTCCCATTTTTCCAATAATTCATTAGTTTCAATGAATCAAGTTTTACAATATGATTCATTCATGCATACCTAAGTTAATAGGTATGCTGAAATGACAGGTAATGCATTAAACAACAACACAGATATTCCAGTCTTAAATCAGATTTATTGGATAACCCAAGATGATCGAAATCTGTATTTAAAAAATACTGTAAAATCAGGTTACTTAGATACAAGTCGAGAAACAGCTCCCTCACCTGTCACTAAGTAACCCCATCTTACGGTACCGATTTCGATATTTTTAACAATTAGATTGATCTTTTTTTGTTGATTCATCTTTTATTTTAGTAACTTGACGTGACTAGAAAAAAAAGATTTTTCGTTTTTTTTTT
>NW_027109137.1:3565-4770 GCF_000696795.3 Halyomorpha halys
CGGCCGTTGAGCAGGCCAAGGGCAGCTTATTGCGCCTGTTGTGCCAGTAAAAGAAGAAGAAGAATTTTGTACAATTGACCTTAAAAATTAGAGGGAACACTGAGATGAGATTTGGAAAATTAATCCCAATCCTTAATGAAGAAATTTTGTGAATTTAATGTTCTTGCCTGCAAGGAATTCTAGTTTCTTAAAAGGTTTTCGAATTTAATGAGAATTATTTTAGGTACAAATATGATGATAATTTTTAAATTGTGTAACAAATGACTTTTTACTAATGTAAGACAGTGAGGTTAGAAGAGAGAGAGTAACAACATAACTGGCAATCTACTCAGATGGCAGAAGGGATATTGTACCGTAACTTATATGTGTTATCAAAATGACATTCCTGTTTATTTACAAAATGCCGTATAATTATATATCTTTTATTAAGGTTTACTGTTAGGATTTATAATAGTTATTTATTTTTTGATGTCAGTCAATCGAAGACACCTTTGGATTGCGTTAAATTACAAACACATGGATTTGAGTAAAATTGAAATTAATGTATAATGTATCTAAAAGGCGTGGGAGAGGAGAAATAAAATAATAATTATACCTCACTTAACCGAAAATAATTGGTTTTCATTAAAAATTGAAAAAGCCTGCAATTGAATTAATATATACTTTTTTATTGCGTTCCACCACCATATTCCTAAACGATTCACTTAGCATAGAGTTTGCGACATAATTGATAATAGTTGATTATCAATTAAGATAGTGGAATATGATCGATATCAGATATTTTTATCGCGAGTAATATCTTTAGAAGATTTTGTCATTGTGATACATTTGTCGAAAATGAGTTATCTTTGTTTAATATCTGAAGAAATGTCAGACCTACATACGAAAGTACTCAAATTGAAATACGTTAAATTCTCTTTAAACTAATTCGTAATGATCTCTCTCAGTATTTTTCAAAATAAAGACACACAATATTAATATTTATCACCATTCGAAAAAAAGTATTTTTTTTATATTTTTCAGGCGGTAGGTTGTTTCAGATCTTGTGCGAGGAATGAAAAGTTAAGAATATATATTTTAGATTTAAGTAAAGTTTAGAAGTTTTTTTTAATAAAATTAAATTTTGGTGCTTTGTTTGATGTCTGGGAAGGAGGGATGGTATTTCTTAAAATTTGATAACTTCCAAACCTTTTTTTTTTTTTTTT
>NW_027109137.1:6006-7242 GCF_000696795.3 Halyomorpha halys
TTTTTTTTTTTTTTACAAATAGATATAAATATTTTAAATTTAGTATTTTAAATATTTTTTGTATAACTGTCCAACGGTTAATATGATAAATTTTAAAGGTATGTTAATGTTTTATCCTTCATTTTTCAATTAGTGTGCTAAAACTTAAAAATGAAATTAAATAATAAATCTTTCAATTAGGATAGCAAGATTAAATTTCCATTAATTTTTATACATGACATTTTTTTTAAGGCATGGTTGGTAGCTGGGTGATGTTATGGGTTTTTTCCTGAAACATATTTTTCTGGTTTTACTATACAGTTGTTGCAATATATTTAAATTATAGTCATATAGTAATATAAAAATGTTTACCAAAATCCCAGGGCTACTAGCTCAACTCGGTGGTTGGTCCAGGAATTTTTTGAGGAAGGTTGCTTCTATGTATCAGATCAATTCCATAAATATAGTTGAAAAAATTGATTAAAAAAATTTAGTTTAAGTTACAATTTGATCTGCCCTCAACAGAACATATTCTCACATAACATAACCTAATGACCCCCCACAGGCCACTCAATGCTTGCAAAATCAACAAGCTAGTTATTTATAAATGGAAAATGACAATCAACACAGATAAATTTATATAATCACATTAATATAAATTAAATTAATATAAAATTATATAATTCACATTAAGTTGTGATCGATGTCCTCCCTATTTTTTCATCCCATGAAGTCTAACTTGGATAGACGCAGTCAAATACCTTATATTGATAATAGATAAATGATTGAACAGGACAAATGACATCAAATTAATAAGAAAAAAAAATTAATAAAATAATTTGTTTCTCTTATTTTAAAAATATTATAAATCAATTTTATTTATATAAAATCACCCCTTAATTTGTAAGGCCACACAAGTGGGGGTGGTTTACTTACACAGGGGAAAAAAAGGTTTTTATTTTAGAATCTCAAATTAAAAATAAACAACTTCTACACAAAAAAAACTCTTAAATAATTATTTTATGTTTAGATACACTTTTTTATTTTAAATATTTTCATATTTTTTTAAAAATCAAATTATAACTCAAACATTTAAGATGCAATTTTTTTTTTTGTTTTTTACACAATTTCTACTTATAAAAAATGTAAATACTTTTCCTAATTAAAAACATTGTAAATCTGTAGTAATTCTCATCATAATTAATTTATAAAATAAAATTTCCAGAAAACTGAGTAGACATTGTTTTTTTTTTTTTT
>NW_027109137.1:8809-9930 GCF_000696795.3 Halyomorpha halys
TTTTTTTTTTTTTTAAATTTTCGGAATTATTAAATCTCTTCACTCTTTTGTGAATCTCCCCTGAATGGTGCTGCTATGTAGCGGAAGTTTGGCTAACTAAATCAATTGTTAGTAATATCCCTTTTCATAACTCTTCAATATTTTTTATTAATTAAATATCCAATTAATAAATCGAATTATGATAATATTGTAACCAGATTATTAATTATTTTATTATTTTTAAACATAGATACCACATTTTGAGAACAAGAAATAACTGTTATTTCTATGTTTTAACATAGATGTAATTTGGTTTGCGGAATAGCATATTTGATAACTTTAAAAGAATCCTGAAATTGTTTTATTTATTTTTTTTTTTTAAATTATAATTTATTCATATATAGAAGTTAAAAAAAATATAGACTGGATACGGTCAGAAAAAAAAAGGAATTAACATAGTGTAAATTACTATTTATTATTTTTTGACACTATTTATTAGAGCTCTTAATAAATACTGTTAACCATTTATTAAAAGTGTTAGTCAATAGTTGATTCTATTTTTTAATTGTTGTTTTTCATCACACATCATAACCTCCACAATCTCCTTCTTAGAAAATAAATATAGTTTCTAGTTGTAGTTACTACTAGTCCCTTATAATCCATTGGATGATGGGTCACAAAGACTGAAGATTAAAGAAATTAATAGCAGTTGATAACATTAGTTGCTATAAAAATAAAATTATTGGTGAAAGAGAGAAAATCTGATACTATATCTATCTAACATACATACATACTATAATTTTCATAACTTCTTGCAATAAAATGAAATTAAAACACCTATTATTATTTATAATTTGAATAACATAAACTTGATAAAAAAGTAATCATTGGTAGGCATTGAATTGTTAAAACAATAAATAAAAAAAATATATAATAAATAAAACATACATTTTCCATGAACCAGAAGAATTAGGCGAAACGACTCTCTAACCATTATGAATTACTTTTAAAAAAATTTCTAGCCTTTCACTAAGTGTTAAGCTACAACTCTGGGTTCACTCAAAATGGATGATAGGTGGGAGAAAATCTCATGATTCCAAAAGAGATGATGATGTGATCAATAAAAAGAGCTAGCCTTGATT
>NW_027109137.1:10512-12685 GCF_000696795.3 Halyomorpha halys
GGGGGGGGGTCTGATTTCAGTCTTGAAAATTAGTGTCCCCAGTGTTATTGTGTTATTAGGATTAATTGTATTGAACTACTTTATGTTAATTAAATTACATATATAAACTTAAATTCCAATATGTTCTTATTCAAATTGTTATCCTTCCAAATGTAAATATATGTATAAGTATAAGTATATTACTATAGATTTATTTTAATCTAAAATATAAATTTCTACTGCTAGTGATACACTCACTTTGTTTTTTTTTTTGTATTTTTATAAAACTACTCCTTAGTAATTTATAAGTACTAATACTGGTTTGTTTGTCAAAACATTGGAGAAGTAAAAAATAAAATAAAATCAAAATGTATTGGAAAATGTGATCAATCCCCGAGAAACATACCCTAAATTTGTAATAAAACATAAATAATCAATAAATATTTATGTGATGTAAATCTTTATATTCTTATGTTATCTAAAAATATGTAGGTTTTAAGTGTGTGTTAATGGGAATGAAACTTTAGTGGGACAGTTTGCTGTAACAAGCTAAAGAATTATTGTTTATACCAGTGACAGCTACATCAAACAGCTGAGGCCAGCACTGGCTGCATCAGCTCTATTCTATAAATGAGTGTCAACTTTATTACCTACTACTGTCCCTATCTATAAACAAGAAAAATTAATGGTAAGATGTTTTCTCAGATACATCCTTATAAATTTTATCTGTAAATAAATGTATCAATATTTGTCTGAGAATGAAGCATAAAGTATATAATGAAATATTGATGGCATTATTTTGACCCATCCCTTGTCTTTTAGTAGCAAGTGATTTAGCATCTGTGACATGCTCTCACTTACTCTAGCATAATATCACTAACGGTACTTTTTTATATATTTCTGTGAACTTTAACTCTAACCCTCAGTTCTTTAGCCAAGGAAAGGTTCCTGAACATATTATTGCAAAAAATTTTCAAGGATGTTGACTCAACATATCAACAATAAACATCCTCGTATACTGAATACTATCAACACCTCATATATTACCGTTTACTTCCCACTTTCAACAGTTGAAATGACGATATTAATAATAAATGAAATAAGGCCGGGTGCGTTCAGATATAGTAATAACTATTTGAGTTTTATTTGATCGCACTCAGACCATATTCCATTTATTATTATACATAGTCAATTAGCGATCTTCCAGAAAATATTAATAGCTTTAAGGTGTTTTAAAGAATGACCATGGAGTCAATTTTATGACATTTTTAATCATTAACTAATGGTTCAGCTTATGAGATGAAACATAATGTATTATTTACTGATAAGTCATAAGAATCGGTAGAGAACAACTATTATCTGTTAAGTCAGAAATTAAAGAGATAGATAATAGAAACTGAAACTTCAACAAGTTGAAATATTATAAAATCAATATATTAGATATGTCATTAATTATTATCAAATTAAAAAAAAAAATTTGTTGAAATCTGACCATAATATTTTAATTTAGGGAAATTTTAATAAAAAGAAACTTTAATCCTCCTCCATAAAGATTGGTACTAGGTTGCTAACTCTCCCTTCAAACCTAATAACCTATAGAGAACTAATCCAAATTATATGTGTTCCTGCTTGATCGAATTCAGGAGAATCATTTTGTTATCAGCTCAAGAACTGGGGGAGATAGCAATCGTAGAGCTGGATAAGAATATCCTTAATAGCTATAAGGAAAATATTTTTTTGCTTCAAGAGTTTTAATAAATAAAAATCTAAAACACATACATTTTGGTTTGTGAACTCATAAATAAAATGATGTGCAGGTTGAGGAATTGAAAAAAATTTCTTTAGTAAATATTTGTGTGCAGAGAAAATTAATCAATCATAAGAAAAGATACTAGGACACAGTAGATAAAATTTATATTGATTTACTAAGTACTGTGTTATGTTTTGGGAGACTTATGTATTAAATCCAGAAAGAAAGATGCATTTGAAAGTATACTATTCAGAAACAAACAAGAGCAATGGTAAAATAGTAGACTTTACCACCAGTTCTTAAAAAAAATATGAAGGGTCAAACTAGATTAGAAAGAGTTTGAAAAAGCACATTGGAAAGGTATACTGAAAAATTAGAAATTGTTTTAAACACATACCTGTTACATAAGGAAGTGTAGAGAGAGAAATACTTTATTTATCTATG
>NW_027109137.1:12888-14879 GCF_000696795.3 Halyomorpha halys
AAAAAAAAAAAATCATATATATAAAAATATGTATATTTATAAGAAGTGAATGATCACAATAAGTTAATATAACTTGTAAGTTTCTTTTTTGTCGCAAAAACAAAACAAATATAAATATTATCTACTAAAAAACTATTTACACTCGTACTTCCTCTACTTTCTTCTCAGATATAGAGGTTCACAAGAACACTTATCACTTCATATCTAGAGTTAGTTTAAACTATATAGTGATGGGCCTAATACTTGCATAGAGGGTCTAGTCCTAAGGAAACAATACTTGGGGGAGTTAGTGTTTTTTCAAATGTAACACCTTCGCATGGCTCAACGACGGATCGAATCCGTTCCTCAACAATATGTTTAATTACTTTTTGCTTAACGGGCACAGTGGCAACGGTCTCCTCAACTACAGGCACCAGCCTGGTTTCCACTGTCGGTACGTGGCGTATCCTCTCATGCACAACAGGTTTCAACTGGCTGAATACAACGGGGACATGTTTGACCAATGTTTCAACCACAGGCCTAGTTATTTTTTCAGTATGGGGCACATTTTCAACGTACGGTTCCTGAATAGTTCTTGTACGGTGCTTAACCACTGGTATATGTTTCTTACAATATTCAACAACGTTTCTAGTGAATTTTTGGACAACTGGAATGTGTCTCATTATATCTTGTCTCTCGTGTTCAACGATCTTCTCGACTATTGGCACGTGATGTGTTGTTTCAACTAAGTGGTGTCTGACGAAATTCCGAAAAGTAGGGACATGACGAATTACCTCCTCGTAAATAGGTTTGACGAAACTTGGTGATGTGGTACTGCTTATTGATGAAAGCCCAGCAATCATATTTGAAAGAATATTTGAACATTGATTAGTTATGACTGTTGAAGAGGGATTTGTCGTAATCAGTTTATTGGGGATACCAGAAGATTCTTGTGCGCATGAGATCTGACCCAGATCTGTTGAAGTTGATATTGTTGTTCCTGAAAATGATTCTTTTACAACAGGTAGGGGCGTAGGGGTTGGGTTTACACATTGAGTATTTAGTAGTGGAGTTGAGCCTTCGTCAGCTTCAACTGTACTAACTGATGACACATTGTCACAGGCAGCATCTAGTGAAATAGGCTGAGCCGGAAATGATTGACTACTTTCTTGTTGGGTGGATATGGGGGCCTCAGCTACTTGTAATTGTGTTTCTCCTTCTATTGTAATAGGATTAATTTGTGTTGTACCTGATGATCCTATCGATTCTCCTGAGCTCTCTAGAGGCTCGGAACATTCATGTTTTTGTACACAACCATCATATTCTGATTGGATAGCTTCTGAAGGTTGTGCTGAGATTCCTCTATCAGTTTCAGTAGTAATTGAAGACGGATTAAGGGCTTGTGTCTCATAATTTGGTGGGGCAGCTGGTGATGGACACTGAGCATAAGGATTATTATCAGGGGAGTTCAAAGAACTCTGCACTTCTTGACTTTCGGTATTGCATGAAAAAGGACAAGATGATGAAACTACTTCATTTTCAGGCGAAGATTCGCAAGGCAGATCTTGGCCATATCTGTCCTGTGTTCCAACTGGTGGATTGCACTGTTTGGAAGATTCGTTTTCATAAGAAGTTTCTTCTGTAGCAGTTGGAGGGGTTTCGACTCCCACTAACATCTCCGGAACATTATTGGCTTGAGTAGCTTCTTGGGATTTTATGGCACAAAAATCTTCTGTGGGTCTTTGTTCCGGATTTGTAGAGGTAGATACAGTGGTTTGAGGATTTTCAGACAAAGTGGACGCACTGAATTCATGGTGTTTTTGAAAAAAAGGTTGGAAACGATGTAAAGGCTTTGATCTAAATATCATGAATGTTTCTTTGGGTTCCTTGCTACAAAATGGTTCATCTCGTATCTCGTTTGTCGAGATCTGATCGTAGGTCGAAAAACTGGCAGGCTTGGACTCCTGACAGACATAGCTCGAATATGTTACCTGAAACTAAAAAAAAAAAAA